>NC_082655.1:56310634-56613665 GCF_028023285.1 Balaenoptera ricei
AACATATTCTAGGGGAATAAATGAAAGATATCAAACATTTAAGCAGCTGTTTTTTAAAGAATGACAGAGATTGCCATACTAATTACTATACATAACATACAGTAAGCATTTTGAATGTACATAGCCTTTTTACTATTTAATTACATTGCAGACAATATATTAAGCATTATTAATTATATTAGAGAATGCCAAAAAGCTAGCAATAGATTATCCCCTGGTTTGAGTAACACATTTTGGAGCCTAAATACAGATGTAAGGTAGAATATCATTATTTTCTTCTTAGCAACCATTTGTGCAGCCTTGTCATCTGGTATAAAGAAAACCTGAATAAAAATACTAAAAGCAATCACATAAAGACACAGAAAAAATAAAATGTATACTTTTTGTAGAAAGTAACATGAACTTAAAAAAAAAATAGGAAATGAAGTTAATCTATGGGATAAGAATATGCCCAAATTCATTTATTTGGTCATTCAACAAATATTTACTGAGAGCCTGCCATGTGCCAAATTCTCTTCTAGGGACTTGGGACTTAACAGTGAGCAAAACTCACTGGCTCAAAGGAACTTAAATCCAGTGGAGGGGAGATGGACAAAACTCATAGTAAGTAGACTACATAGTACTTCAGATGGTGCAGTTTTAAATAGACTGGCCATGAAAAGCTTCACTTTTATAAAGGTGACATTTTGGCAAAGAACAGAAGAGGTTGAGGGGATTGATGAAATTTCTCACATGTATTGAGTCCATCTGGAGAAAGACTAGTTCTATTCCTGGGAAAGGAAACTGAAAATGTAAAAGTTTTGAACTGAAAGTGTGTCTAGACTCTGATGGTTGAGGAAGAGCCAAAGGCTGGTTTGGCTACAATTCAGCAAACCAGAAAGGCAGGCATAGAGGTAACTATTGAAAAGACTTCAGCTCTACTCAAAAAGAAATGGGTATTGTAAATAGTGCTGCAATGAACATTGGGGTACATGTGTAGTTTTGAATTATGGTTTTCTCAGGGTGAATGCCCAGTAGTGGGATTGCTGGGTCATATGGTAGTTCTATTTTTAGGTTTTTAAGGAACCTCCATATTGTTCTCCATAGTGGCTGAATCAATTTACATTCCCACCAACAGTGCAAGAGGGTTCCCTTTTCTCCACACTCTCCAGCATTTATTGTTTGTAGATTTTTTGATGATGATCTTTCTGACCCATGTGAGGTGATGCTTCATTGCAGTTTTGATTTGCATTTCTCTAATACTTAGTGATGTTGTGCATCTTTTCATGTGCCTCTTGGCCATCTGTATGTCTTCTTTGGAGAAATGTCTATTTAGGTCTTCTGCCCATTTTCGGATTGGGTTGTTTGTCCATCAACAGAAGAATGGATAAAGAATATGTTGTATATATGTACAATGGAATATTACTCACCCATAAAAAGGGATGAAATTGGCTCTTTTGTAGAGATGTGGATGGACCTAGAGACTGTCATACAGAGTGAAGTAAGTCAGAAAGAAAAAATCAAATATCATATATTGACGCATATATGTGGAATCTAGAAAAATGGTACAGATGAACATATTTGCAGGGCAGGAATAGAGACGCAGACATAGAGAATGGATGTGTGGACACAGGGAGGGAAGGGAAGGTGGGATGAATAGGGAGATTAGGTTTGACATAAATACACTACCATGTGTAAAATAGATAACTAGTGGGAACTTATGATATAGCTCAGGGAGCTCATCTTGGTGCTCTGTGATGACCTAGATAGGTGGTATGGGGGGGGGGTGGGAGGAAGGTCCAAGAGGGAAGGGATATATGATTCACTTCATTGTACAGCAGAAACTAACACAACATTGTAAAGCAATTATACTCCAATTAAAAAATGGGAAGTCATTTGCAGAACTTTGAGCAGGTATAAACTGGAACACTATGTATGCTGTATTGAGAAGGCTGGGGAACAGGGAAGTGGCTAGGGAAATATTTAGGAGGCTATCACGACCTAATAAGCCCAGAGGTGATAGCAGTTTCAACCAGTGTGGTAGAGGAGAAGCAGTGGAAGTTGGGGAGAATCTGTATATAGTTTGAAGGTAGACCAGACAGAATTTACTGACAGATTAGATATGGAATACAAAGGAAAGAGAGCAGACAAGAATGACTCCAAGACTTTTGGTCTCAATGACTCAAGGGATAGAGTTGCCTTTTACTGAGATGGGGAAGACTGAAATGCAGTTGTTGAGGGTTTGATCATGTGTTTGCTTTTTGGGCATGTTAAGATTTCAAAATGGAGATATTGAATAAGCAGTCTCATGTGGTAGGCTGGAGTTCAAAAGTGAGGTCTGTGATAGAGGTATTAATTTAGGAGTTGTCCACAGTTAGATAGTATTTGAGATTGATGACACTGGATGAGATTGTCAAGGAAGTGTATATAGACAGCAAAAAGAAGGAGAGACAATAACAGGCCATAGGAGATTTCAATGATTAAAAGTCAGCAAGAGGAAAGGCTAAGGGAAGGAGACTGACAGCAGCACATCTTGGGTAGAAGGAGAATCTGTTTCCCTGTGAGCTAAGTGAAGAAAATGTTTCATAAAATAGAGTGTTTAACTGTGCTCCATTTGTTTGTGAGCCAAAAGAGATGAAGAATGATATGAAGCATGGATATATAAATGTAAAAGCAGAATATGTGTCAACACTTTTGTGCTTAGAAACATTGCAAGTTTGAAAAACTGAAAGAGATTAGCTATTAAATATGATTCACACATATACTGAGCAATCGTATTCACTTCATTTTGGGTGTACTAGATAAAGTTTATGTAACGATGTATAAATAAATGTAGTAAACTGTGAATCTAAGTATTTTAGCAATGCACAATTGGAGTGTTGAGATTAGAAGGGCAAGTGGACAATTCATAGGAATATTTTCCAAAATGTCCGAAGCTTTTTCACAAGCCTACTTTGAATAAAATATTCATAAATACTTTATGTAGGATGTTTATAGTTCTTCCAAGGATTAATACAGTCAAGCATTACCTCAAACCTTTTATAGTAGAGTTGAAAAAACTATTTTATTTCCTTCTAAGAAAAATTATAGACATGGTGAGTATATTAAACTAATGTTCAGAAGCAAGAATAAATTTTCAATATTATCAGAAATGAGTTAAAACAGATATTTTAAAGCATCAATAATGTAATTTCTGTCAACTAGACTGTGTTGTATTGAGTATATCAGGAAAATAGAACAATAAATTTGAACATTACTCCATAATAACACCTCAAGCCATGATACTGAATATTATTAGTCATGGGTAACTTATGGACACTAAAACAAATGGTGCTAATAATTGAGACCTAGGACAGGATTCAAGGTGTATCATTATGAATAGTGAAAGAATAATTGGAAAAATTCACAACATTACATTTTTAACAAAGTCAATGTATGAGATAATTTATCCACCTGTTTTATTTTAATAAAGTAACAGAGTGAAGTTTAAGTCCTATGAAATAGCAATAATAGAGACTTGGGAATAAGAAGCTAGATATCTCAGTTTTAACCACACAAGTTTAAAAATTAAACATATGCTTGCAAAAATGAACTAATCAGAAAGAATTTTCTGAAAGATATTGGTCAAATACAGCAACATCACATGAGGAAGTTTTTGTTTAATGTAATTCTTCCACAGGTATGACATAATTTGCAAGGATCTCTACTACTTATTTGAATATATATAACTAGAATATATATAGTCTAACTAGAATAGCCTTTTAAAGAAATTCCAAAATGTTAGATTTCATTGGAATAGTTTTGATATATCTATCTGTGCCATAAGGTACATCTGATCCAAAAATCCCAGTTATTTTTTCTCAAGTAACCAATTAGTATTTGAATTAAATAGTCATTACCAATGAATCTAATTAAAGGTATGTATGAGGGTGAGGGAAAGGTTTAACCTTTATCCCATAGCCCCACATACAACCCAAGACAGTTTTTATGAGAGGAACTTTTTTTTTCTTTTAACAGAGAGGTTAAAGGGATATACTAATAAACATTGTATTCTCACCCATGAAGAAAATACAGAACAATAAAATCTCAAATTAGAGCTGTAAAAATGGAAATGACAGCCTCATGCAATAACAAAATGAAAACAGAAAAAAGAAAAATAAAGTTTCAGAAGAAACACTGAAAATCCAAATCCCTCAATGGCCCGTTCTATGATTCTGTCTACTCAAATTCTCTAAGTCTTAATATCCACATATGCAATAACAAAATGAAAACAGAAAAAAGAAAAATAAAGTTTCAGAAGAAACACTGAAAATCCAAATCCCTCAATGGCCCGTTCTATGACTCTGTCTACTCAAATTCTCTAAGTCTTAATATCCATATCTGTACAACGAAAATACACTCTTCTGAAATATTAGGAGTCTTAAGATGTGGACTCCTATGGGACTTCTGTGGGCTCAGGATGATTTTGTTGCTGCCTCCCCACAAGTGGACCTGAGAACGAAGAATAGGAAAAAAAAAAAAGGATTTGTGAATTCTCTCCCAGTATTAGGGGTTTCCTTCTCTGATCTTATATGTCAGGACTCGAGTTCTCCTGGAGCTCTCTGCTCATGCTTAGGACCACTTCTGCTTCTGATACTGCATTGCATTCACGTAGGAAGATTCTGGAAGAGAAAAACCGGTAGTGGTGCGGCCAAGTAAACTCATTGCCGGTTAAGTGGTGCTTATTTATTTGCTGCAGGATTAGTATAGTTTTGTAGACATTAGCAATAAAACTTTTATAGTATTTTGCCCTTGCCCTGTTGGGAATCAAATCATAGATTATAAGACATGAAAGTATAAAATTCCAGTATATTATATAGAGGGCCAAATATTATATATTGTTTAAAATTATTTATCCACACATTTAAACTACTATAATTCATGGATATTGTTAGTACTAAAATAAGGTGCTAATTAAAATAAATTAGATAAGTTGAAAAGCCAAACTCAACTAAATAAATATCCTTTACAAGATAATCACATAAAATGAAATATAGAAATGTTAAAAGTAAAAGCCTTGGTAAAAATATGCTTTGCAAAATAGGAAAATTAAAGAAGCAGAGAGTAATTTTACTGTCAAAATTGTGTTTATGGGCAAAATACTGAAATAGGAAAAATATTTTTCATCAAATCACATACTTCTTGTAAGTACACTGCTTTTTCACTGCCCACCTGTTCATAAAAATTATGAGACTAAAATTAGTAGTGATAAAATCAAGATGCAATTATTTTAAAATTCATCTTCATAGTAAATATTTCCAGAGTTGCATGACACATGGATTCCAAAAAGTTCAAAGCATTCTGCAGCAATATTTATGTAATGACGTTTTTAGAGCAAAGGAGCAGCCACTGCTCCAAAGGTCTGTTAGCTTCTTGTTCAACCATGTGTTTTGCATGGATAATTTCATCTAATAAACATTATGAAATTAAGACTTAGCAATCCCCTTTGAAACTTAAAAACTGAAAGAAAACTCGAAGGGTTACCTAGAAGATAATCTGTTTGTAAGTAGGGAAGATTACACACTGAACAGAAATAAAAACTTCTCATGACTTAAATGATGCTCCAACTCACCCGGTGTTCAAGAAAAATAGAGCCCAGTTTCTCATTCCTACGTATTTGTACATCTTATTGTTAGAAAAAAAAATGTTTATTATACATGTGTAAATCAATCAAATTGTAATGTAATTGAAACTATTATCCCATAGTAAATTGGAGCAGAGAGCCAACATTTTCGATGTGTCAAAGGCCTTTAAAGACTTGAAACCTATGACTTGTAAGAGAGGAAAAATTATTTTCCCTCTACCCTTCTAGGGTCTTGGCTGATACCCTACTGTAAAAAAAATATAGTTTAACAAACTGAAGTTTAAGAACATGTATACCTCCTGTATACATGGGAGATACCCAGGAATACAAAGTAACTCCCTGAAACGGTCCAAGCCACCACCTTAAATACCATCTCCAGCAAAAGACAAAAGAAGATGTTGGGGAGGGGTGGGAAGCCAAGGAGAAATATTTTGGTGTGGCACATTCTGCTTCCTTTTAGATTATAACTACCTACACATTCAAAATATTTTCTTCTTTTAAAAAGATTAAGACAATTCTGACCAAACACAACTCCTCATTTTAAGTTATTTCTGGCATAAGTTTTTATATTAATTAGAAAATCTCTCAGAATAATTTCTGAAAGTTAAAAATAATGTATTTAAAAATAAAATCCAAATTGTTGCTGAACAAATCACTTGGAGCTATTCTATTATGTAAAATTCCACCTGCTATAGTCCTTCCTTCATGTGACCTCCTCATAGGCTTCCCCAATATAAATACGCATTATTTCAATTAACTTTCATCTCATAGACTCACATAAACACACGTAAAAGTTAGCAAAATTATTCAAACCTTCTATGAACAAAAACACCCACAGGTTTTTTTAGCAAGAGCACACATTAAATATAATACTGAAAAGTACATATAATACCAAAACCATAAGTATTCATGTAGTAAGCAAAATAATAAGTAAATAATATATGAAGATATAAACACAATAATAACCATCACCAGAATATTGAAAAGGCATACAGCACATGCAATTTTTAATTAAATGGTATGTTACCTAACAAATATTTTGAACCAAATATTGTATATATAGGAAATTATACAAAGAAAGTTATAAGAATAAAATTACTTTTCTCCAATAATATATATCATACCATTATTCATAATTGGAACACTAAATATCAAAGGAAGAGAAAGTGAGTAAAGAAAGTATAATATATTATGCAAATAATATTCATGCAATTATGATGATTATTATTGTTATTAGTGTTGTAAAATAATTAATAAACTAAGAAAGTATTTATATTGTACTATTAAACACAAAAGAAAGTCATAAAGTTTTATATAGTTTAATTTTTAAATTACAAAAATACATTTCCATCTGAAACATATACATATGTAAATATGCATGCACGGGTTTGCAAATAACTATAACAAAATGTTAATACACACTACCTTTAGGGAATAGAATTAAGGGTAATTTATATCTGTTGTTCTTTTTTCTTTTTCCTCTGTAGTAATAATATTACTTTGTACAATGTTTTAATTTATTAAACTAAAGAATTTTGAGGATATCAGTTAATGGACAATCAGGATTACATGGCATTCTTCCCATAATGTGAATACTGAGCACAATTTTATTTATGATCTTATAAATCTTTAAATCATAGATAATAATTTGAGTTTATTTTTAATAATTTCTATGAAAACAGTCTTTGGTTAAATACACACACACTCACAGAGCAGTAGTTCATAAAATGATCCCTCCATGTGCTATTATTACACATTATAATTACCTTGTTAAGATATGAAAATGCAAATGGATCTCAATGAAAACCTTCCTTTTTTAGAGGACATGTGAAAAGTAAAGTTCGAGGATTTAGAATGTTATATTTATTTTCTGAAGTACAGACACGTTTTTAATTTAAGTGATCAGAGGGACTGACATTGTGTAGATGCTTGGTCCAGAAAGTGAATTTTTATAATTCCTATTGTCAGCATACTTCTTACATAGTAATTACAAAATAAATGTTGAGTAAATCAGTGATATTTGTTTTCTCCTTTCTGCCATTTTCAATAGGTTAGCTAAACATTATTTATTTATTTGTAAAGAAGACATCAATGAAAATTTTGATTTTACCCTCTGTACCTCCCTCCAATAAATTGGGATGCCTCACAGACAGTGTGATGTACTTGGGTAAGAATAGAACTGGGAGTCAGGATATTTGAGTTCCTGGTTTTAATCTCTATATTTTAACACCTGCACTAACTTAAGAAAGTTATTTAAATATCCCTGAAGCTCAGTTTGCTAATTTAAAATTAGGAATATTAAAATTTATCATATCAGAAATATTTTGAAAATAAAATAATATGTGTAGAACTGATTTTTATTTTTATTTATTTTATTTTTTTTAAACTTTGGGTTTATTTATTTTATTTATTTATTTATTTATGGCTGTGTTGGGTCTTCGTTTCTGTGCGAGGGCTTTCTCTAGTTGCGGCAAGTGGGGGCCACTCTTCATCGCGGTGCGCGGGCCTCTCACTATCGTGGCCTTTCTTGTTGCGGAGCACAGGCTCCAGACGCGCAGGCTCAGTAATTGTGGCTCACGGGCCCAGTTGCTCCATGGCATGTGGGATCCTCCCAGACCAGGGCTCGAACCCGTGTTCCCTGCATTGGCAGGCAGATTCTCAACCACTGCGCCACCAGGGAAGCCCCTAGAACTGATTTTTAAATTCTGTAAATTATTCCATGTTATCACCTCTGCTGACTACTTGACTATAACTCTTTTATTATTTTAATTGATGCTTTAGGCTTTATGGTATCTATGCTTATTTGTCACAGTCTATTTAGAATTAATAATGTACCACTTCATTTACTCTACTTCACTCCTCACGATATAAGAATCTTATGAGAGTATAATTCCAATTCCTTCAAACATCCTCATTTGCTCTTATTGTAATATATATTACTTTTACTTACATTATAAATCCCACCAAACAATGATATTATATTTTCTATTAATGGTCTTGTATTTGGTAAGAAAATTAGAAAAAGTAAAAAAAAAGTAGTATTTTCTATCTACCTAAATGTTTATGGTTTTTTCTGCTCTTCAGTCTATCTTGTTGATCCACGTTTCCATTTGGTTTAATTTCTCTTTGCTCTAAAGAACTTCCTTTAGCATTTCTTATAGAGAATGTCTGCTGGCGCCACATCAGCTTAAGTTTTATAGCCAACAAGTAACTCATATGTGAAGAGTACTTTCATTGTGTATAGAAACATAGGTATGGCAGATTTCGGGGAGTTAATATGGTGTTCAGTTTATGATAAGACCCCCGACTGATTTTTGCTCTATTCACTCTCAAACAGACATGTCCACCTTTTGTGTTGATAAATTGTTTAGTGAAGTCACCACTAAGGCAGCCAACTCTCTTTCTCCAAAGTCAGGGGGCAAATCACCGTTTCTTTAGCATCATACTTTTCAGATGTAAGAAAAATATGTCCCTCAAGCTCTAAATTACTCATATTAAGCTTTCTGAATGGCCCCACTCCTTAGCACTCTAGCTCCAGAAACTCACACATCCACATGTCTTACCTTAAAAGTCCTTATTTTCTTTAATATCATTTATAGTTTGTTAGTTAATGGACCTCTAACTAGTTCTACAGCATATATTCTGTATGCATTATTGAGATAGTCTAGATAGAAACCCACTTTGAAATATGAGTAGTATTTGTTACAAATTTTCATAGGTATTCATTCAAAACTGGGTTAGAAAGTAGAATACTAATCTCTTGTTGATCATAATTTTACTGGAGAGTGAAGATGTGCACATAGTGCACGAGTATTAAGCAGCAAGTAACTATATTGTGATTAAGGAGAAGAGATAACAAATAATCTGGATGCTTTGTAAAAAGTTTAAGCCAACAGAGCTCTATTAGTGGGACCTCAAGTGGAAAAGAGAACTTGAGATGTATTTTTGTCAGATTCTTAATAGTTGGCAAAATTTTACCCATCTTTAAGCTATCATATTAACCTGACATAGTTTCAGGGATGCTAGGGGAATATGTGAGACTCCTGTATCAGAGACAAAGAAGAGTTTTTGACTCACAGAAATCACAGTAGTAAGAATATTGGCATTTTTGGTGCTGATCCTCTGAGCCTCAGTTCTCAGAGGGTGAATAAAGAAGGCCATATGACACATACACATAGAGTGGGTTGTGCTGTAAAAGAGAAATCCAGAAATTAGAAAAGTTGAATCTTTTATAATGACAGTAAGCATGTCTGCTCTTTGTTCCAGAAGGAGACAGTATTTCAACCCTCAAAGAATGTTTGCTATCCAAATGTCTTTGAAAAGGTAATCCAGAACAAAGGGCAGTTAGTGCCTTTCTTGCAAGGCATGCACAAACTCAAGAATTATGTCACATAAATGGCAAGGTGTCAAAGCATCATTACTGGTTTGAGTTAGTTGTGGTGAGGACAGAAGTTATACTCAAAATATTAAACAATGCATTTGTATACACAGGCATTTGCCTAGAGGGTTAGTAGCACAACCATTCAAAGTATCCATGCCAACATCAACTGTGCCAACTCCCCTGTTTGGTTTGAGCACACTCTTGTTGGGGAAAATCTGGTGATCAGAATTGTCATATTTGGATCACAGCGGGATGGCTAGCAAATGGCAAAATAGTCCCCCAGCAGTACCCACCTCAAACAACCCCAGTTTGGATTATAGCAAAGATATAGCCTGCCTTCCAGGGTGGAGCACAGAGGAAGTAGTCAATCATCTGCCCTGGAATGGCGTATGTGTCAACTTATTAAAACAGATAGTTCTTTTGTCTCTGATATATCATTCTTGAAGCTTCCTGAAATATAGGGTATCAACTCTTTAGTTGTTGAATCCTAAGAAGTTGTGGGTTCTAGGGAAATGGGTTAGATTCACAGCTATTTAAATATTTCAACATTTTGGGTGTCCATTCTAGTATGTATTGGGTATTTGGGGGATGAGAGGGAAATTAAGATAAAAGGAGCCAGACAACATCAGCAAAAATCTTTAATATAGGAATAAAATAGTATGTAGGTGAAAAAAACACTGTTTATCTGTTGATTGTAGCAGAGAACTTTTTTTTTTAGAAATCAGGAATAAAATATATAGAATAAATGTATAGAATTAAATAGTAAAAAATATATTGAATAAAATTATTGAAAACTGAGTCCTGAAGTTTTTCTTTTTAGTCTAGAGATAATAATGTATTAATTGAAGCCTCTTGGATATAAAATAGTAATTGAAACACTTAAGTTTTAGAGGATTATTATAGAAGTTGTATATAATATGAAAAATTAAGATTGTTGCATCATTATCAGTAGTAATAGTACTACTACTACTATTAGTATTAGAGGAGAGACAGAGAGTTGTCTGAGAGCAATGTGCAGCCTTTAGGATAAATGAGAATGGTATTGGTTAAGAGTACAGGTGAGTAGTGCTCACAGAGATAGAAAAAACTAAGAAGGTATGTTAGACATGTGACTGAAAATAAGATAATAAACCATAATCACTGGGAACTTTACAAAATATCTATGTATTTATCTATTTGATTGGTAGATAGATGTAGATATAAATATTGAAAAAGATATACTAATACCCAGGTCCCAACTCAGACACAATCAGTGTCTGCTTTTAAAATCATTTTCCAGACAGCCCAGCCCTAGCTCAGAAATACAATTTTAGATGATTAGGTAATGCCAAAGTTTCACAGGGTAAAATTAAATGAGAATCAATTTAAAATAAGAGCCATGGAAATTCTCATAATGCCTTTATTATTATTTGCAGTCATTTTGTATGAATAATAAAGATAACATTTTAAGTATATAATAATTTATCTTACCTATTGCTTTTGCATCAATGAGATAAAGTTTAATTATGATTTTTACTCCTTTAATATAAACTTTTTTTTAAAATTTTATTTATTTATTTTATCTATGGCCGTGTTGGGTCTTCATTTCTGTGCAAGGGCTTTCTCTATGTGTGGCAAGTGGGGGCCTTCTCTGGTTGCGGCAAGTGGGGGCCACTCCTCATCACGATGCGCAGGCCCCTCACTATCGTGGCCTCTCTTGTTGTGGAGCACAGGCTCCAGACGCGCAGGCTCAGTAATTGTGGCTCACGGACACAGTTGCTCCGCGGCATGTGGGATCTTCCCAGACCAGGGCTCGAACCCGTGTGACCTGCATTGGCAGGCAGACTCTCAACCACTGTGCCACCAGGGAAGCCCCTAATATAAACTTTTTAATCCTATATAAAATAAAGTTATATTTAAATATGAATTGTAGTCACAGATTTTGCAAAATTATTAACTTTAATAGTGAAACCTGATAGTGCTATGAAATCAGTTACATATTTCACCTTAAAATTTTATTTTGTATTTGTCATAGTTATACATTATGTTTGTGAAAATATGTGTGATAAAATCCAACATATACTTTTTTATTCATATTTTTATGATGTGGTCATTTCACTTGAGTTAAATTTTTTTAAATTCTACATCTTGACACAGGAAAAGTTTTCATTTTGTATGGACTTCTATAGCACCATAATGTCTCTTTTCCACATTAATGCTGTAGATGGTGAAATATGGGTGTAAAAGGGTGAAATGAAGTTAATCTTATTTTAATAAGTAATACCAAAGCTCTTTAAAAAAAAAAAAATAATTGCAAAGTTGTTGTTGTCTCAAAAGAAACTTAGATATCTGTAAATAAAACTCTGATGAAATTATCTGTAGGAACACCCTAAAATAATCATACAGTTACACTGCTCTGGAAAGAACTTTGGTAAAGGATATGCAAGACAGAGTAGGAGAGAGAATGGATGAAGCAATAAGCTGAGAAGCTGGAAGAAGAATGCAATGGAATAAACCTATTGAAGAATCCCCCTTAGCAGGAAGCAGACAGACAATCGAGATGCAGTCAAGACTATTTATTTATTTATCTATGTATGTCTCATTTATTCATTCCAATTCAGTAGTATAAACCTCTCAATAAGTACTGGATATCCATAGGCACAATTTGGAATATGAAGGAACATTTTCAGTGTCCAGTATGAGACAAAAAGAGGAAAAAAAAAAAAAGAGCAAATGAAACTTATTTAGCAAAACAAGAAATCAGAGCCAAGAGACATGCCAGCCTCACAGCAAGATTCCCTCAGAGAGATCAAATGTGTTATGGCACATAGAATGACATTTCAAACAAAATTTAATATAAACCTGAAAACATAGGATGATTCGTGTTGGCATCAGGGCTTTATATACTGTTAGTTCACTGGTTATAAACCAAAGTTCTCTCTTAGATGATCTCATTTAAATTCTCCTTACACATTATTATATGTTTTCCCTGTATAACATGTTAGAATTGCCTCCTAAAAGTGGTATTCTTTTAAATTTGTTTTGCCTTATAATAAATTGAATTCTGTTCTACTCTATTGAGATGCTAACTTAAACACATCATTTAGTTCTTACATGTAAAACATGCAATTTTTATATTTTTACAGTACTGTACCCTATTTCTTTTGATAAGATTTGTTCGATTGAGCTGATGGAAAAGTGAATTTTAGCCTCTAGTAGTTGAAACTGGCTGTAAATTGGCTGTTATATCCTGATAATCCTTACTAGAAATCCACCCATCATTTCATTTTGTAACCTTACTTTTTTGCCAGTTTTTTAAACTTATTATATGCTTTCTCTTTAATCTCACCAATATTTATTTACCTTTAATTCCAATTTATATATTCTTCTTTAAGGATTGTTTTAACTTAAAGTTAGTCAGAATTTAAAATAGAGGTAAATAAATTCAAAATATGTCAGTTATCAACTAGTTCAATAATAAAATAGTGGCAACATATTTGCTTTTTATATAATCAACTTTTAAAGGGGGATAATTTGTCTAATTTATAACAGTAAATTTTGGATTTGGCCTTGATGTTTGCCCCAAAATTTCAAATGGATTTCAAATTCGGCCTCTAGAGACCTCAAGACAAAATAATTATTTCAACATCTTTTATAGCATTCCTTAACTTCTGCATAATCAATATTTTGATTGTGTAGTTTACCATTATATCTTAGAGGAAAAGCAATATGTATGCTATGAAAAATATATGTCATTTTTAATTATTTAAAATATATGAACAGTTTTCCATGTGCATTGAAATTGTGAGAATTTCTGGGTTTTGTCTTTCTTAAATATAGCAAATCAAATTGAAAAATATTTATATAATGAATAACCAATAAATTGTCATGCAATTGCCATTGACAAAAGAACACATATGGTTATAAGTAATTTAAAAATCACAAGCATGTGCTATTTTCTTCACATACTTCCATGTGCATCAGAAAAGAATTATAACAGCTCATATTATAGCACCTTAACAAGCCATAGTCAAGATAACTTCATGGAGGGGGAGAGGAACCAAGATGGCGGAGTAGAAGGACATGCCCTCACTCCCTCATGCGAGAACACGAGAATCACAACTAGCTGCTGGACAATCACTGACAGGAAGACACTGGAACTCACCAAAAATGATACCCCACATCCAAAGACAAAGGAGAAGACACAATGAGATGGTAAGAGGGGCACAATCAGAGTAAAATCAAATCCCATAACTGGTGAGTGGGTGACTCACAGACTGGCGAACACTTATACCACAGAAGCCCACACACTGGAGTGAAGGTTCTGAGCCCCACGTCAGGCTTCCCAACCTGGGGGTCCAGCAATGGGAGGAGGAATTCATAGAGACTCAGACTTTGAAGCCTAGTGGGAATTGATTTCAGGACTTTGACAGAACTGGGGAAAACAGAGACCCCACTCTTGGAGGGTGCACAGAAAATAGTGTGCACATAAGGACCCAGGGGAAGGAGCAGTGACCCCGGAGGAGACTGAACCAGACCTACCTGCTAGTGTTGGAAGGTCTCTGGCAGAGGCGGTGGGTGGCTCTATTTCAACATGGGGACAAGGACATTGGCAGCAGAAGTTCTGGGAAGTACTCCTTGGCATGAGCCCTCCCAGAGTCTGTCATTAGCCCCAACAAAGAGCCCAGGTAGGCTCCAGTGTTGGGTTGCCTCAGGCAAAACAACCAACAGGAAGGGAACCCAGGCCCACCCATCAACAGTCAAGTGGATTAAAGTATTACTGAGCTCTGACCGCCACAGCAACAGTCAGCTCTACCCACCACCAGAGCCTCCCATCAAGCCTCTTAGATAGCCTCAACCACCAGAGGGTAGAGAGCAGAAGCAAGAAAAACTACAATCCTGCAGCCTGTGGAAGAAAATCCACATTCACAGAAAGATAGACAAGATGAAAAGGCAGAGGGCTATATACAAGATGAAGGAACAAGAAAAAAACCCAGAAAAACAACTAAATGAAGGGGAGATAGGCAATCTTCCAGAAAAATAATTCAAAATAATGATAGTGAAGATGATCCAGGACCTCAGAATAAGAATGGAGGCAAAGATCGAGAAGATGCAAGAAATGTTTAACAAAGACCTAGAAGAATTAAAGAAAAAACAAACAGAGATGAACAATACAATAACTGAAAAGAAAACTACACTAGAAGGAATCAATAACAGAATAACTGAGGCAGAAGAACAGATAAGTGACCTGGAAGAGAGAATGGTGGAATTCACTGCTGCGGAACAGACTAAAGAAAAAAGAATGAAAAGAAATGAAGACAGCCTAAGAGACCTCTGGGACAACATTAAATGCAACAACATTCGCATTATAGGGGTCCCAGAACGAGAAGAGAGAGAGAAAGGACCAGAGAAAATATTTGAAGAGATTATAGTGGAAAACTTCCCTAACATGGGAAAGGAAATAGCCACCCAAGTCCAGGAAGTGCAGAGAGTCCCATACAGGGTAAACCCAAGGAGAAACATGCTGAGACACATAGTAATCAAATTGGCAAAAATTAAAGACAAAGAAAAATTATTGAAAGCAGCAAGGGAAAAATGACAAATAACGTACAAGGGAACTCCCATAAGGTTAACAGCTGATTTCTCAGCAGAAACTCTACATGGCAGAAGGGAGTGGCATGATATACTTAAAGTGATGAAAGGGAAGAACTTACAACAAAGATTACTCTATCCGGCAAAGATCTCACTCAGATTTGATGGAGAAATCAAAAGCTTTACAGAGAAGTAAAAGCTAAGAGAATTCAGCACCACCAAACCAGCTCTACAACAATTGCTAAAGGAACTTCTCTAAGTGGGAAACACAAGAGAAGAAAAGGACCTACAAAAACAAACCCAAAACAATTAAGAAAATGGTCATAGGAACATACATATCGATAATTACCTTAAACGTGAATGGATTAAATGCTCCAACCAAAAGACACAGACTTCCTGAATGGATACAAAGACAAGACAGATATATATGCTATCTACAAGAGACCCACTTCAGACCTAGGGACACATACAGACTGAAAGTGAGGGGATAGAAAAAGATATTCCATGCAAATGGAAATCAAAAGAAAGCGGGAGTAGCTATACACATATCAGATAAAATAGACTTTAAAATAAAGAATGTTACAAGAGACAAGGAAGGACACTACATAATGATCAAGGGATCAATCCAAGAAGAAGATATAACAATTATAAATATATATGCACCCAACATAGGAGCACCTCAATACATAAGGCAACTACTAAAAGCTATAAAAGAGGAAATCGACAGTAACACAATAATAGCAGGAGACTTTAACAACTCACTTACACCAATGGGCAGATCATCCAAAATGAAAATAAATAAGGAAGGAGAATCTTTAAATGACACAAAAGATCAGATAGATTTAATTGATATTTACAGGACATTCCCTCCATAAACAGCACATTACACTATCTTCTCAAGTGCACATGGAACATTCTCCAGGATAGATCACATCATGGGTCACAAATCAAGCCTCAGTAAACTTAAGAAAATTGAAATCATATCAAGCATCTTTTCTGACCACAACGTTATGAGATTAGAAATGAATTACAGGGAAAAAAACCGTAAAAAACACAAACACATGGAGGCTAAACAATACGTTACTAAATAACCAAGAGATCACTGAAGAAATCAAAGAGGAAATCAAAAAATACCTAGAGACAAATGACAATGAAAACACGACGACCCAAAACCTATGGGATGCAGCAAAAGCAGTTCTAAGAGGGAAGTTTATAGCTATACAAGCCTACCTAAAAAACAAGAAAAATCTCAAGTAAACAATCTAACCTTACACCTTAAGGAACTAGAGAAAGAAGAACAAGCAAAACCCAAAGTTATCAGAAGGAAAGAAATCATAAAGATCAGAGCAGAAATAAATGAAATAGAAACAAAGAAAACAACAGCAAAGATCAATAAAACTAAAAGCTGGTTCTTTGAGAAGATAAACAAAATTGATAAGCCATTAGCCAGACTCATCAAGAAAAAGAGGGAGAGGACTCAAATCAACAAAATCAGAAATGAAAAAGGAGAAGTTACAACAGACACCACAGAAATACAAAGCATCCTAAGAGACTACTACAAGCAAGTCTATGCTAAAATTGGACAACCTGGAAGAAATGGACAAATTCTTAGAAAGGTATTACCTTCCAAGACTGAACCAGGAAGAAACAGAAAATATGAACAGACCAATCACAAGTAATGAAATTGAAACTGTGATTAAAAATCTTCCAACAAACAAAAGTCCAGTACCAGATGGCTTCACAGGTAAATTCTATCAAACATTTAAAGAAGAGTTAACACCAATCCTTCTCAAACTCTTCCAAAAAATTGCAGAGGAAGGAACACTCCCAAACTCATTCTATAAGGGCACCATCACCCTGATACCAAAACCAGACAAAGATACTACAAAAAAAGAAAATTACAGACTAATATCACTGATGAATATAGATGCAAAAATCCTCAACAAAATACTAGCAAACAGAATCCAACAACACATTAAAAGGATCATACACCACGATTAAGTGGGATTTATCCGAGGGATGCAAGGATTCTTCAGTATACTCAAATCAATCAATGTGATACACCATATTAACAAATTGAAGAATAAAAACTATATGATCATCTCAATAGATGCAGAAAAAACTTTTGACAAAATTGAACACCCATTTATGATAAAAACTCTCCAGAAAGTGGGCATAGAGGGAACCTACCTCAACCTAATAAAGGCCATATATGAAAAACACACAGCAAACATCATTCTCAACAGTGAAAAACTGGAAGCATTTCCTCTAAGATCAGGAACGAGACAAGGATGTCCACTCTCACCACTATTATTCAACATAGTTTTGGAAGTGTTAGCCACGGCAATCAGAGAAGAAAAAGAAATAAAAGGAATCCAAACTGGAAAGAAGAAGTAAAACTGTCACTGTTTGCAGATGACATGATACTATACAATGAGAATCCTAAAACTGCCACCAGAAAACTTCTAGAGCTAATCAATGAATTTGGTAAAGTTGCAGGATACAAAATTAATGCACAGAAATCTCTTGCATTCCTATACACTAAAGATGAAAAATCTGAATTAGAAATTATGGAAACACTCCCATTTACCATTGCAACGAAAAGAATAAAATACCTAGGAATAAACCTACCTAGGGAAACAAAAGACCTATATGCAGAAAACTATAAGACACTGATGAAAGAAATTAAAGATGATACCAACAGATGGAGAGATATACCATGTTCTTGGATTGGAAGAATCAACATTGTGAAAATGACTCTACTACCCAAAGCAATCTACAGATTCAATGCAATCCCTATCAAATTACCAATGGCATTTTTTATGGAACTAGAACAAATCATCTTAAAATTTGTATGGAGACACAAAAGACCCTGAAAAGCCAAAGCAGTCTTGTGGGAAAAAAACGGAGCTGGAGGAATCAGACTCCCTGACTTCAGACTATACTACAAAGCTACAGTAATCAAGACAATATGGTACTGGCACAAAAACAGAAACATAGATCAATGGAACAAGATAGAAAGCCCAGAAATAAACCCACGCACCTATGGTCAACTAATCTATGACAAAGGAGGCAAAGATATACAATGGAGAAAAGACAGTCTCTTCAATAAGTGGTGCTGGGAAAACTGGACAGCTACATGTAAAATAATGAAATTAGTATACTCCTTAACACCATACACAAAAATAAACTCAAAATGGATTAGAGACCTAAATGTAAGACTGGACACTACAAAACTCTTAGAGGAAAACATAGGAAGAACACTCTCTGACATAAATCACAGCAAGATCTTTTTTGATCCACCTCCTAGAGTAATGGAAATAAAAACAAAAATAAACAAATGGGACCTAATGAAATTTCAAAGCTTTTCACAGCAAAGGAAACCATAAACAAGATGAAAAGACACCCCTCAGAATGGGAGAAAATATTTGCAAATGAATCAACAGACAAAGGATTAATCTCCAAAATATATAAACAGCTCATTCAACTCAATATTAAAGAAACAAACAACCCAATCCAAAAATGGGCAGAAGACCTAAATAGACATTTCTTCAAAGAAGACATACAGACGGCCACGAAGCACATGAAAAGATGTTCAACATCATTAATTATTAGAGAAATGCAAATCAAAACTACAGTGAGGTATCACCTCACACCAGTTAGAATGGGCATCATCAGAAAATCTACAAACAACAAATGCTGGAGAGGGTGTGGAGAAAAGGGAACCCTCTTGCACTGTTTGTGGGAATGTAAATTGATACAGCCACTATGGAGAACAATATGGAGGTTCCTTAAAATCTAAAAATAGAATTACCATATGACCCAGCAATCCCGCTACTGGGCATATACCCAGAGAAAATCATAATTCAAAAAGACACATGTATCCCAATGTTCATTGCAGCACTATTTACAATAGCCAGGTCATGGAAGCAGCCTAAATGCCCATCGACAGGTGAATGGATAAAGAAGATGTGGTACATATATACAATGGAATATTACTCAGCCATAACAAGAAGCGAAACTGAGTCATTTGTTGGGACGTGGATGGATCTAGAGACTGTCATACAGAGTGAAGTAATTCAGAAAGAGAAAAACAAATATCGTTTATTAATGCATGTATGTGGAACCTAGAAAAATGGTACAGATGAACCGGGTTGCAGGGCAGAAGTTGAGACACAGATGTAGAGAACAAACGTATGGACACCAAGGGGGGAAAACTGTGGTGGGGTGGGGATGGTGGTGTGCTGAATTGGGCGATTGGGATTGACATGTATACAGTGATGTGTATAAAATTGATGACTGATTAAAAAAATAAAAAATAAAAAATAAAAATTGAAGACATCAATCTGCAAAAAAAAAAAAAAAAAGATAACTTCATAGAGCTTTTTCATTCTTTTTTAGTTGAAGGTAACTATATGAGTTACAAGAGATTTTGGAACTGTCTTGCCCAGTTTTAATACATGATGCTCAAACAAGATGCAACAATAGTTATCATAGGTTAAACAGTAGTGCTCGAAGAAAATAAAACCTTTACTGCACTTTTCACATAACAATATCAACATTCGGAGCTTACTATCAATCTGATTGTTCAAAAAATAACTAAATGGATGTTCTTTGAGAGTGAAAGTATTCATACATAGCACGATATATGTTTTAAAGGTTTTCCTACTGTGTGATTAAAAAAATAAAACTGGCATTCATACAATGAAAGCAAAATCACTTGGAAATTTAATATGATGTTATTTTCTTGAAAGTGCATTACTTGTTTACATTTCTAAACTCAACATTTAAGGAAACACTGTCTCAAATAATTGCGTGATGAAGTCAGCATATGCAAATGTATTACAAATAAAAATACAAGTGAGGGAAAAGATTTTAAGTAACAATCTACAGTGATCAGAAGCTTCTTTCTCAGATAATAACACAAGACTTCAGATTATGTGATGGTTTTGGTTAAATTCAGTCATTACCATCAATAAACTTCAAGTCTTATATTAAATGTGGGTAAGTTAGTGGCTAATAATTTGGTGGCCACAGCATCAGCAGCAGTAGCATTCATTGAAGTGCAAAGCAAAGATTTATATCTTGATTCTTCACTAACCTTAGATGAAAATGTCTAAACTGGGAGCAATATTTGTAAATAGATTAAGGGTTACTATCACTAACAAATGAAGACCTTCTGAATAATGAAAACCAAAATCCCTATAAGAAAATGGACAAAAAGGAAAAAAAAAAAAGAGAAATGACAGTAAAATGGAAGTAAAATGTGTACGACTTTCCTTCTAATATGAGGAATGCTTTTTAAGACTCCCAAAGATACCATTTCCTCAACAATCAGATTGGCAACATATAGTAGTTTGACAAAAGACTTTGTTGGTGAATTTGTGGGGGATGGGCACACTTTCTCATATTGCTGGTAAGAATACAGAATGGTGTAAACAGTATGGAGGAAAATTGGAAAATTTTAGGAAAATTAAAATCAAATATACCATTTTAATTTAGCAATTCCACTTCCAACATTCTATTCCAAAGTCCCTTTAACACAATTATGACAAATAAGTATGCTTAAGGCTATTCTCGGCAGGATGATTTGTAATAGGAAAATATAGGAAATAGTTCAAATACCCACTTAATCAGGAGACTTGTTAAATACGGTATGATATATCCACACAATGAAAGCTATGCAGCTTTTTTTTAAGGGAGAAAAATATATCTCTATATATTCTTATATGGATATATATGTATACATAATATATATGCACATATATATTAATACATACATATGTACACATATATCACATATAAACATTTTATTGAAATATATTATCTTACAGTACAAAATAGTAGAAGTGGAATGGCTGCTTGGGATGGTTGAGCCATTGACCGTGGAGGGGAATTTTAAAGAACAGGGGTATGCAGTGGCATCTCTTACAGGAGGCTGAGGCACACTAGAGGCACAAGGTGTCCAGTTTTACATGCTAAGTGACAGGATCCTGCCAGGTATTTTATACCTTGGAGGGTGATGATCACCAGTGGTACATGCTGTACAGAAAGGGCAGCTCCTTTTGAAAATGTGCATTTCCTTCTGGATACTTGCTGTATAGCTACATCCTAGAGTGACACAATGCATTCTTCCAGATCCCTACCAAGAGGTAGGGTATATATAGGCTTGGTTTTAGGCTGCACAGAAAAGTTCAAGACCAGTCAAGACCAAAAGCATCACATTGTGAGACTTCATCTTTATCCTGTGAATTTCCAGTTTGATAAACCAAAGAAAAATAAATGTCCAGCCAGCCTGGGGACAATGTGCATGTATCTGCAGAAGCCCTGGGGATTAAGTTGAGCAGTCAGAAGGGGACAATGTAGAAGTAGGCTCTGAATATTTTGTGCCCTTGCTACTCCCCACACCCAAAAGCTACATTTGAGAGCTGGGCCAGCCAGTTCTCATAGAGAGGCTGACCTACAATCATAGAATACTTCCTACCATCTGTTTTGGTTAAAGTGCATGCCATGAATTTTAAAGTAAAGAAAGAAGACAGGATCAAGACAGCAGGGTAGGAAGACCCAGAGCTCACCTTCCCCCATGACCACATCAAAATTACACCTATACATAAAAAAGTCTCTTGTTGAGAATGACCTGAGGACTAGCAGAATGGCCTTCTACAACCAAGGCTGTAAAGAAAGAACCACATGGAGTCTGGTAGTAGTGGAGGAGAAATAATCTACTTGGGACCCACACATTTAGCAGGTGACCCAGAAAAGGAGAGGCATATCACAGGTTTGAGGTTCCTCCTTTAGGATTGAAGGGTTTAAGCCCTATATTAGACACCACAGCCCTGAGGTCTAACACTGGGAAAAGGAGCCCACTTAGTAGGTTTGAAGAACAGTGGGGCTTACCTGAGGGGTGTAAGTAACCAAGACTCTGCTCTTGAAAAACATGCCCACAGACTTACTTGCTCCCAGTCTCAGTGCAGAGGAAGCAAACTGAAAAATGTCTGGTGCTCTGGCTGAACTGCCAGGACCACCTAGAGTGCAGTTGAGCTTGCACTAGGCTCCTGCTTCAGCCCCTCCAGCCCTAGCACTGCTCCCCACTAAGACAGAGACCATCATTGCCAACGTGTGTGCCCTCATCAGGGAAGGATGGAGCCAGCTCACAACCCTGCCACTAGCCAGGGCAGAGACCCAGAGCCAGCGAGAAGTACAGCTCCAATTCCTAGATCCCCGACCCCAACTTTGACCAAGGTGGAGGTGGAGCCAAAATTCAGAATGAGTACTTGCCTTGCCCCTACCACCGCAGAGACTGCCATTATGCCAGAGAGAAGCTCCGGCTCAGATCAGGCTCTGGCTCTACCCACTCCAATTTCCACCAAGGCAGCACACCTCAGGAGAAGATGCAGGCCATCCATGCTCACTTCAGATCCAGCTCTCCCAGCAAAGAAATTGGGAACATGCAGACTGAATAGGGACATTCTGACACACCTTCCTTGCCCATGTACTTACACACCTTCAATACCAGGATAGGTTATTGTTTTGCCTACATCTATAGAGAAAAACAGAGAAAGTCAAACATAATAAGAAGATATAAGAATATGTTTCAAATGAAAGAATAAAATAAAACAGCAGAAAAAATTCTAATGAAACAGAGACAAATAATTTACCTGATAAAGAGATCAAAAAATAGTAATTGAACTCAGGAAAAGAATAGAGTAAAAAAGTGAGAACCCCAACAGAGAACTAGAATATATAAAAAAGAGCCAATCAGAGCTGAAAAATACAACAACTGAAATAAAAAATACACTACAGGGAAACAACAACAGATTAGCTGATACAGAAGAATGGATAAGTGACTTAGAAATCAGGATAGTGGAAGTCACTCAATCACAACTACACAAAGAAAAAGAATTAAAAAAATACAAGGATGGTTTAAGAGACCTCATAGACAACATCATGTGTGCTAACTTTCACATTATAGGATCCCAGAAGGAGAAGCCAGTGAGAAAGTGGCATAAAGGGTATTTGATAAAATTATGGCCAAAAACTTACCTAACCTGTAGAAGGAAAGAGATATACAGAAAGCACAGAGAGTCTCAAATACAATGAATCCAAAGAGACCCACACCAAGATATATCATAATTAAAATGGCAAAATTTATAGTTAAAGAAAGAATTTTAAAGGCAGGAAGAAAAAAACAGTCACATATTCTTAGTCAACACAAGGGAATTCCCATAAGACAATCAGCTGATTTTTCAGCAGAAACTTTGCAGGACAGAAGTGAGTGGCATGGTATATTTAAAGTGCTTAAAAGTAAAAATGTACAACCTGGATACTCTACCCAGTAAGGTTATCATTCAGAATTGAAGGAGAGATTAAAAACTTCTCAGATGAACAAAAACTAAGAGTTTATCACTACTAAACTGACCCTAAAAGAAGTGTTAAAGGGTCTTCTCTAAGTGGGAAAGAAAACGCTACAACAAGAAGTAAGAATTTATAAGAATGGAAAAATTCCACTAGTAAAAATATAGATAATCCAAGCAGAATGATTACTAATATTGAAGTTGAATCAATAATCAAAAAATTCCCAAAAACCAAAAGTGAAGGAACAGATGGCTTCTCAGTGGAATTCTATCCAATATTTAAAAAAGAGTTAATATCTATACTTCTTAAACAATTCCCAAAAATTTAAGAGGAGGGAACTACCAAACCCATTGCATGAGGCCAGCATTACCCTGATTACAAAAGCAGACAAAGACACTAAAACATAAATAAATAAACTAGGTCAATATTCCTGATGAAAATATTTTCAAAAATCCTCAACTAAATATTAAGAAACCAAATTCAATAATATATAAATTGATAATACACAATGATCAATGGGATTTATTCCAGGGGTGCAAGCATGGTTCAATACCTGCAAATCAACATGATACACCATATCTCAAAACAAAGGAAAAAAATGATGCTCAAAGTCACTAATCATCATGGAAATGCAAATCAAAACCATGAAGAGATATCACCTCACACATGTCAGAAGGACTACATCAAAAAGAGAAAAAGAGGGGCTTCCCTGGTGGTGCAGTGGTTGAGAATCTGCCTGCCAATGCAGGGGACACGGGTTCAAGCCCTGGTCTGGGAAGATCCCACATGCCGTGGAGCAACTAAGCCCGTGTGCCACAACTACTGAGCCTGCGCGTCTGGAGCCTGTGCTCCTCAACAAGAAAGGCCGCGATAGTGAGAGGCCGGCGCACCGCGATGAAGAGTGGCCCCCGCTTGCCGCAACTAGAGAAAGCCCTCACACAGAAACAAAGACCCAACACAGCCAATAAATGAATAAATAAATAATTTTTTAAAAAAAGAGAGAAAAAGATAACAAGCGTTGGTGAAGATGTGGGGAAAAGGAAACACAAGTACACTGTTGGTGGGATTATAAATTGCTAAAGCCACTATAGAAAACAGTATAAAGGTTTCAAAAAAAATAAAAATAACACTATATGTTCCAAAGAAAATGAAAACATTAATTCAGAAAGATATATGTACCCCATTGTTCGTAGCAGAATTATTTATAATAGCAAAGATATGGAAACAATCTAAGTGTCTATCAAGTGTTGAATGGATAAGAAGATGTGGTATATACACATATACATATATAAAACAAAATATTACTCAGTCATAAAAAAGAATGAAATTTTGCCAATTGCAACAACATGGTTAGACATGGAGGGTATTATGTTTAGTGAAATAAGTAAGACAGTAAGAAACAAAGTATATTTTCATTAATGTATGGAATGTAAAATATAAAATAAATGAGTGAATATAACAAAGCAGAAACAGACTATCAGATACAGAGAACAAACTAGCGGTTACCAGTGGGGAGAATGGTGGGTGGAAGGGCAAAATAGGTAAAGGGAATTAAGAGGCACAAACTACCTTGCATAAAATAAATATGATGCAACGATGTAATGTACAGCACAGGGAATATAGCCAATATTTTATAATAATTTTATATGAATATAAAATGAAATATCTATCTATGAAAATATCAAAGCACTGTGTTGTACACATGAAAATAATATAATAGTTAAGTAAACTATAATTTTTAAAGATGAAATTAACACATTAAAAAAGTAGAGTAACAAGAAAATTAACTTGCAACTGGTAGACGAATAAGTTCTGGTAATCTATGGCACAGCAGTGTGATTATAGACAACAGTACTGGATTTCATACTTCAGAGTTGCCAGGAGACTAGATCTTAAAAGTTCTCATCACAAAAACAAAATAATTATGTGACATGATAGAAGTGTTAGCTAATGTTATGGTGGTAATCACATTGCAATGAATAAGTGCATCAAATCAACATGTTGTATACCTTAAGTTTATACCATGTTATATGTCAGTTATATCTAATTTTAAAAAAAGAGAAAGAGTTAGATGTCACTGTTCAGTTCAGGCAGAGAGTGAAGAACCACATGTCTCTAAGCCTACCTTGAGGCAGTTGACAGTCACCTTTCATAGAAAGTGGTTTAATTGTAGGCTTTTTCTTAGTATTTTAAAATTGATTTGTGAGCTCTGGTGTGGCCACTCTAGAACACAGGGCTTTGCTATCCTCCATGTCTCTGTCATTCAGCAAATGAGGTTAGTGTCCTTATCAGAAGCAATAACAAACCCACAGGTTCTGGAAAACAACACTGATGCATAAAATTTCCTACAGCAAATGAGAAATCCAATAGAGAGGTAAATGGGCATTAGAACTGAACAGACATTTTGCAGAGGAGAAAGCAAATCAGGGCAATAAGCATATAAGGTTACTAATCTTAGTAATAACCAGAAAATTAAAAATTAAATCAGGTAGTATACCATTTTAGATCCATTGACAAAAACAAAAAAGTTTTTGACAATACCAGAGGCTGTAGAGGGTGTGCATCAACAGGCTCTCCTGTAATTGCTGAGGAAGCATAACTTGGTAGAGCCACTTTTAGAAATGTTGACGTATCTGGTAAACTTGAAACCTCACTTATCTCATAATTCAACAAACCCACACCTAGATATATACCCAAGAGAATTAGTCACACCTCTACAATGTAGAGATTATGTATAGGATCATTCATAGTATAACCTTTCATAAGAGCAAGAATCTGGCAACAACCCAAATCCTCACTGATGGGAGAGGGCACAAATAAACATTAATAAAGTCAGAGAATGGCATTAATATGCCAGTAGTCTGAACAATTGAACCACACTCAGAGAAAAAATGATGAACGTAACAATATACTATTAACACATTTAATTTCCAAAAGATATTTAGCATAATCTCAGTTTTATAAAGTTAAAAAAATCATAAATATATTATTTAGGAATATATGGTGAAGAGAATGAACTATATGAGGCATAAATCTAGGAAATGATAATCAAAGATTCAGGAAGATGTTAAGTCAGAGGAAACAGAGTTGAGATCTTTCATAACTACATACACACATTTGAGTGTTGGGAGTTTCTATTGGCATATCTTCAAGCTCACTGTCTTTTCTCAGTCGTGTCCAGTCAACTGATGAGCATGTCAGAGGCATCTTTTATTTCTTTTATTTTTTTATTTCAAGCATTTTATTTTGATTCTTTCTTAGGATTTTCATCTCACTGCTTACATTATACATTCATTCTTACATAGTGCCTACTTTTCCCATTAGATCCCTTAACATATTAGTCACAGTTATTTCATATTCCTGTTCTGATACTTGTGAAATCTCGACTGTATCAGAATATGGTCCTGAGGCTTGATTTATCACTTCCAACTATGTTTTTCTTGCCTTTTAGCTGATCTTGTAAAAATTTGTTGAAAGTCTGACATGATTGAATCATAGGAGCTCTGCTGATGTGGTGGTAATATTTGTGTGTGGGAGGGGAACAAATATTCTATAATTCTTTGATTAAGTCTCAGTGTTTAGTGGCCTGTGTTCCTAAGTTATGACCTTTGCAATTGTATGTCATCTTTCATTTCCTTCTTTTGTTGAGCTAAAAGTGGGTGTTAGTTGGATAACTTTCGTTCTTTCACATATGATAAATCTGTATTAAATCTTTTTACTTGATGATTACGTCTTTCTTATAAAGAATACTGGGTAGATTAAAAAATAACTACTTTTCCCTTATCTATTCCGGAAACATAAGAGTTATTCTTGGCTATTCACCATCAGAACGTGCTGGTATTACTGGAGGAAAGACCCATAAAAATGTAGGGGCTCCCAAGACCCCAGTCTCCAGGAGTTTCTCTTTCACTATTCTACACTCCAGCCTTTGTACTAACCTCAGCAACCAGTCAAGTTACCGTTTGATTGTACCTACCAGTCTATGGCTCCACATAAGCTGATATGTCCTGTGATTTTCTGTATTTGCCCATCTTTCTAGATTTTAGACTAGTGTTTTTTTTCATGTGACCTTAATTCTCTGAATAAGAAATGTCATTGATTTTCAATTTTTCAGTATTTTTCTTATTAGAAAGAGGGAGTGGTGACCTCTAAGCTCTTTCTATATGAGAACTGAAACTGGAAATATTCAGGCTATATCTTAATGGCCAGCCATTTGGTTTAATCTTTGATCAAGAAAATGTCTCAATGTGATACCTTTCACCTGTAAATGCAAATTCTACATTCTCTATATTTCTTGTATATTCCAGTTGCAGGTTAGCCAGTTTTTTTAAATTTTATTTTATTTTTCTGAGCTCATCTGTTAAATGTAGACCTTAAATGTAGCAAAGTCAAGCTTTCCGCATTCTGCATGAACATCATCTTCCCTAAGTCCATACATAGTTCGATATAATTTTTGTATTACAATTTCCTTCAGATGACAGTTTTACCAATGTTTCAACACTACATAACAGTTTTTCCCAGGTATCTCTCACCCAATCCCAAATACACTGCTGCATGTTTTAAACGTTTGTTATGGCGATGCTCCACTTGTAGTTATTAATTTATGCATTTATAGGCTCCTGGTACAAAATAAACACCTCAGAAATCTCAGTAGCATAACACACAAAAAAGCATTTATATGCTCACTAATCTGATTAGAGTAGATCGCTTGGGGAAGCTCTGTTTCAATTCAGTTTGGGAGATGGGGAACTTAACTGATCAGGTCTATTGCAAAAGGGATGATTTCAGCACCAAACTAGGTGGAGCAAACTTACCAAGGGAAGCATTTTCACACAGTGATATTTTTGCAAAGGTATAGAGAAAACAGTACATGTTTTGTGGTGAGTCTGAAAAGTTATATCACAAATTGTGTGGATATTGTGACCAAAAATTTGTGAAAAATTGTGAGCGGTGAAAAATTGTGACCAAAGTTTTTATCCTAAATAAATTAGATAGTCAATGTATCAATCTGTTAAGTCTACTGTGAGTAATATATGTAAAATGCCTTGGACAATTTCTGGCATTTGCTGAATGAAAATACATGTCAGCTATTATTTAAGTGGTCATTTTTAAAAAGTAGTATAAATAGTCATGGAAAATAAAGTGACTGTGTTTCTATTCATTTATTGTAGTGCTAAACTAATGAGTTTTAAACAACTAGCTTTCATTTAGATGGTTTTTTGAACCTCTATATTGGCTTATAATAAATGACTGTATTCAGATAAGGAGCATGCAACTTCTACATACAAGTCTCATGAAGATTTTAGTTTAAGGCAACCCATGGAATGGGAGAAAATATTTGCAAATTATTATCTGATAAAGGGTTAATCTCCAAAATATGTAAGGAACACTTACAACTCAATACTAAACAAACAAACAAAAAAATGTAATAACCCGACTGAAAAATGGGCTAAGGACTTGAATAGACATTTTTCCAAAGAAGACATAAAAATGACCTATAGGTGTATTTTTTTAAATGTTCAGTATCACTAATCACAGGAAAGTGAAAATCAAAACCACAATGAGATATCACTGCACAGCTGTCAGAGTGGCTATCATCAAAAAGCAAAAGATGACAGTTGGTGAGGATATGGAGAGACTGGAAGCTTTGAACATTTTAGTGGGACTGCAAAATAGTGTAGCTGCTATGGAAAATAGTATGGAGTATAATTGAATTATAATAATATAATTGAAATTGGGATCTCTAAGTGATACTATAACGTCTAAACATCCATTGCCAGATGAATAGATTATCTATATATATCTATATATATATCTATATATATCTATATATATATCTATATATATAAAATAAATATAGATAATCTATATGGATATTGGAATATTATTCAGGCTTAAAAAATGATGGCTATGCCATGATATGCAACAACATGGATGAAGCATAATGAGGACATAACATTAAGTAAAACAAATCAGTCTCAGAGAAACAAACTCTGAATGATTCCACTTACACGATGTATCTAAAATAGTTAAATTCACAGAACCAGAGTGGAATGCTGGTTGCCAGGGGCTTGGGAGAGGGAAAATGGGGAGTTATTAATCAACTGACATAAATTTTCAGTTAAGCTCTAGAGATCTGCTATACAATATTGTACCAGTAGTCAACAATAATGTATCATACATGTAAAATTTTGTTAAGAAGTCAGATTAAAAAAAATTAAAAATCAATAGTATGGTCCCATTTAAATGACAGTACATTTATTCAAAAAAAATGTACTGTGAACTGCTTTAAATGTTATACACCGAAATGTTCATAACCAGCTAATGCACCAAAATTTTGTATGAAGATTTTTCTAGATGGTGAAATGAAGGAGTACTTTAATAAAACAAAAAAGAGAGAGAGAGAGCAATTCTTTCGCTTACCAAAAATGGAGAAATTAGAGAGCTAATTTTGCTCTATATTCCCACAATAAAAGTCAGTGTTGTGAGTATTGAAAATTTGGTGACGAAAGAGAGAGAGAAGGAGAAGGCATTGTGCAGCTGACACTGATTTCCTCTCCCACATCTCTAAATTTGGTAAAGAAGAAAATCATTTCAGAAACAGAATGTCATAGCAGACTTTTTTTAAACAGATGAACCATGTTTGCTAATTTTATTAAGGCATTTATGCAATGTTTAACATTCCTAAATTATTACTTGCTTCATTTTTAAACTTTTATATACTATCAGTAGAACAGTAAATGTTCTTAAATACGGGATATAATTTTAACTACATACATTTATGTGGTCTATTTTCAACCCTGTTTGACCCACTTACTTTAACAATTTATTGTGTCTAATATTATTCAGTGTCTATTATTGGTCTAAACATCCATCAGTTGTCTACATATGAGTGAACCTATTTTTAAGTATATGTATTAACACATTTATACATATATATTAGTTTATATAACTGACTAATAAAATGGTAACTATAATCTCTCTATATATTTTCACGTATACTATCAATAAGAAAGTGATAGGTATCCAGGAAATCTCTTTTCCTGATAATGGAGGATTATCTCATTAATATAAACATATATGTGTGTATTTGTCTCTAGTTTTCTTCCTGTTTTTCCCCTTTCTTCTTCCCTCGCATTAAATAGGAAGACACATTGCCTCAGAGGCAGAATATCTGAGGGGAGAAAAGACAGAGTTTTGACAGCTTTTGTGTTACTTTGGCAAAAGGACTCTTTTAGACATATGTAAAGCATATTGGACAAAAGTGATAGAAAGAGCAGAATTTCCCATGCAGGCAGTAATACTGATTATAAACAAACAAAAATACAAACCTGGGTAGTGACAGGGAGAATTGAGTGAGAAGGAGCAAAGGGAAGATAGGACTGAACTTTTAGTAGAGATAAATGACTGTGTAGGGTATACGTGGAGATAGAACCTTAGTCTGTTTCACCAGATTTCTTCAACCCAGATAGAATTCAGAAGTCACAGAGAATAGCAACTCCTTAAAGGGCCACATTAAAATCTGCAGTAGAAGTCTCAGTAAACTCACGTATAAATTAATGATCAATGCCTGGAGCCTTAATCAGTTCTCGTATTCCTACAGGTATCTTGGCACATGTGAGTTCCTACAATCAGGGTACAACCTCTGGGATGACTGAAGTGAAATTTTCCAGTGAAATATCAGAATAGGTATCTGGATTCCGGTTTTTAAAAAATTACATTGTTGAATTTGAGGACAATTTTAAACCCACACTCTCGTTTCATTGTAAACACTAAAATAGGATTCTTAATAATTTATATTCAATTTTCACCACGATATTTAACATTTACCAAACCTATGCAGCCCTTGTTGAACTGTGGCCATATTTATTAATGATTGCAGTGCTGTCCTGCATTATAATTAAACAGATTAATGATTTATTAACCCATGTGTTACATAACAACCAAAGTTCTTGAGTTTCATTCCTTGCTGTCAGATTTGTTAGCCCTTCTTTCTTAACCTCTAGTAACTTTTCTTTTCTCAATTAATGTTCATCTTTTAAGTTTTTTAGATTGGGAAATATGATAACTAATCATTTCACAATTATTTCTAAATATATATAAGCTCTGAGGTACAGTATGAAAATTTATTAAGCATGTAATATCAGTTAAGTTCAACAAATTTAATTGTGACATTTAGATAAATTTTCTCCTTTTATAAATGGAAATTAAGTGATTTTTGTTTGAATAGGAGAATATAAGTACTCATTTATTATTGAATGATGAATAAGTATATTTCTTTTCTACATGGAAATCTGGTCTTTTGCATAAGTATGTCACCTAAGGAGCTGACATTGTACCGTGAAGAAGAAATTACCTAAATTAGGCCAAGTTTGATTCATATTTTGGCTTTTTATTCACTTGAACCTAATCCATAGTGAGGACAGAGATTTGTTTACATACTCTCTCGGGTCCCCCTACACCTGGCACCAGAATCAAATCAGTCAACTTACCTATTTATCTCCCTTTGTTAATAGCAGGATTTATTTATTTTTCTAGGTTGCTCTAAGGCTGTGAATGAGCCTTTTTTAGAGTCCCAATTTTTTGAGTGAGAGAGAGAAAGAGAGTCCTGTTTCTAATCTCTATCCTTGCACTGGGCCATAGATTTGTTTCCTATTCCTTAAGAATCATATCTGTGAGATTTCTTTTTTAGTCATGGTGATATAGTTTACTGCAATCCATTTGGTGTACCGGACTAAAATTCAAAAGCATCCATTTTAAAGCATAAGAGAGCTATCAATGCAGCTAGAACAAAATGTGAGATCTAAGAGAGGAGAGGAATGAATGAAGGGACCTTGACCACCTGTACTTTCCCTTCTAGGCATTTCTTATGACTCAGGATGGAGATGTTGATAAGACAAGAAGTTTGTAGGAGCTGAGAAGTTGTGTGGCTCCACTGAGTTCTCATGATTGGGGAATAAAAAATACGTATATGATTGAGTTGTGGTTTGCCATGGTAGTCAGGACAGGAAGAGTCAAGATACTGGAATGAAAAAAAGCACACTGAGTAGCAGAAGGCTGAGAGTCTAAGAGACTGGGAAGCCATATCTGCACCCCCAGGTTCATTGCAACATTACTTAACAATAACAAAGACATGGAAACAATCTAAGTGTCCATGAATGGATGAATGGATAAAGAAAATGGAAAAATAGATGTATCTATATTTTCTCTATTTAATATTCATCTATATATGTACAAAAACACAATGAAATATTTTTAAGGCATAAAAAAAGAAAATCTTGCCATTTGCAAAAACATGGATGGATGTTGAGGGCATTATGCTAAGTGAAATAAGTCAGACAGAGGAAGATAAATACTGTGTGTTCTCATTTATATGTGGAATCTAAATTAAAAACAAAAGCAAAACACATTCATAGGTACAAAGAATAGATTGGTGGTTGCCTGAGCTGGGGGGTGGTGAATGAGGTTGGTCCAAAGTTAAAAAATTTCCAGATATAAGACAATGGGAATGTAATGCACAGCATGGAGACTATAGTTTATACTATATTGTATATTTCAAAACTGCTAACAGAGTAGATCTTAAAAGTTCTCATCACAAAAAAAAGAGAGAAAATTTGTACCTACGTGTGGTGATGGACATTAACTAAACTTCCTGTCATAATCATTTAACAATATATACCAAATCATTATGTTGTACTCATAAAACTAATACTATGCTATATGTCAACTATATCTCATGAAAAAACTCTGAACTAAAATTACAAATAAAATTCTAAAAATAAAATCTGAAATAAGTATTAAATGAGTGTTTACAAAGAGAATTGCACATAGCAGGTTAGAGGACTAAAGAACTGAAAGGTAAGACAACAGAAATTCAGCATAAAAAACAAAATCAAAAAGTTTGAAAATATATAAAATACTTAAAGTCATTGAGCTAAATATTTATCTGAAGAATTCAAAAAATGTGTGACAAATTAAAATAAAGAAAATAAAATGAAAGTGACTGTAAGAGTAGAAATAAATAAAAGATAAAACTACGTATAGAAAATAAGCAAAACCAAGACGATTTGTTTTTAAATATTAATGAAATTGAAAAAATTGACAAAGCACAGATTACCAAAATCAGTAGTAAATGAGGTTCATTAATAAATCTTGCAAGTATTAAAATGATAATTAGAGAGTCATATAATCTACCTTATGCTACAAATTTGAAGATTCAAATAAAATGGACAAATGCTTGGAACCACAACTTAAAAGTGACACAAGAAGAATTAGAAAATATTTTACCTGAAATTGAAGCTCAAATTACACATCTTCTTTTAAAGAAAATTCTAGGCCCAGGTGAATTATATATTGATCAAATAAATGGACATATTTTCACAACAACAAAAGGACTAAGAAGCTTGAAGTAATTCATTTAATGAGGTCCAATAATAATCATCATAAAATCAAATAAAGATAATACAAGAAAAATTACAGTTCTGTATTTTACATGAGCATAGCCATGTAAAGAGATTCTAAACCAAATACCAGCAGACCAATTCCAACTACATGTAAGAATAATTGGGAAATGCAATTTTGGTGTAAAAATCAATGTATCACATTAACATAATAAAATAGAAAGATTATATGGATCTCTAAAGTATAACAAATAGCCACATTATCAATTCATGATAATGTATCATAGCAAAAACTCGGTGTAAGGATCAGTGGCATGTTGTTTGGCAAAGTCGTCTTTTACACATTCTTGTTTTTGTTAATATGTAGGGTCCTAGATTTCCATCAATGTGTTTTGTATTAAAATCTGTTTTTTCTGATACTAGTATAATGTCTTCAGCTTTTTTAGGTGAATATTTACACAGTGCAACCCCTTTCTTTATTTTCAATCTTTCTGAGGAATTTGCTTTACTTAAATCACTTGTAAAGAGCAGAAAGTTGGATTTAAATTTGTAAACTAATCTAATAATCTCTGCATTGATTGTTAGGCTCTTGGTTATTTTAAATTATTTTTTTACATTTATGTATATCACTTTTTCCTTCTTTCATCCTTTTTTCTTTCTTGATTTCTGTTAAACTGAATAATTTTTCTTGAGGAACAACTTTTGGTTGTCACAGCTTGTTGGGAAGCCACATAGTATTATGACTATTCTTTTAGTAATTTTTCTTAAATCAGTAATTTATGAAAACAAGTGTGAATTAGCCTCACAAAATACTCTAGTTATTCCTTAATTCCATTCTCTTCCCAATTATAAGAGGAAATGTAACACACTTTAATTACATTTGAACCAGGCTCCAATTTTCTCCCTTACTACTTCCTACACAGTGGCAATATCTTACTTTGGGTGTGAAGGGATTTTAAACATATGTTATTTATAATAACTCTAACATAAATTAATTGGTATATGGATCAATTAATATTTTCAGGTTCATTCCATGAGTCTCATATCTTCCATTTTATTCACTTTTCTTCTTCCTTTCACTAGATCCCTTAGAGGTGGTCAGTGTGGGAAAATATCAATGTAAATGATCTGAAAATGTCTTCATTTCTTAATAATGTTTTGTATAAAACACTAGTTTTCAGTTCTTTCTATTACTAATTTGAACTTATCTTTCCATTGTGTTCACATCCATAGGTTTTGATGAGATATTTATTATACATCTTTATAATATCTTTAACTATGGTATTTTATAATTTTATTTATCCTTGATAATTTTGAGTTCTATTATGATGCTTTTAAATATGTGATTATCACATGCAGTACTTTTCCAATCTAAGTTTCCTAGTCTTGAATTAGGAAAATTTCAGGTATTATTATTATTTTAAATTGCTTTTCTGCCATCCACTATGTCGAGATTGACAACTCCCAAAATAATATATGCCTCTACTAGAAACTAAGCTTTCTGTTTTTGCCGCTAAATGAATGCTAAAAGTGGAAAGCTGAAGTGGTTTGAATCACTATTCTGTAATAATATGTAGTATCTGAGCAACAAAAAAATTGGTTCAGACCTTATATATCTGAACAAAAAATCCATAGTGAGGAAATCAAAATGATTCTTACCTGCTTCCAGACAGGTAAGATTTCTCCCTTTCAGAGGTTAAAACAGTTTTGTATATTTCAGTCTAATGCCATCAGTTCTAGCAGTTAACAGAAAATACTCTCATATTTTAAAAATTAGTTAAATGATTGTCTTAAATTTCCGTGTTGTGCTTATATTTATTTTCTATCTTCATAAGGATTTTATTGAAAAGCTAACAGGGTCTCTGTCAGGGATTGGTAGCTGTACATTTGAATCAATTCTATTTTAAGGTGGAAGGGTAGAATTTAAAGAAACCACTCAGTAACAAGGCAGTTCCATTTGACTAATTAGATGTATCTAATTAGTCCTATATACTGGGGGGCGGAGTGTGTATAGGTGGCAGTAAGCAATTCACACATGTGAATAAATAAAGAAAACTCATACAAACTGTAGAGACCTAAAATAAAATATTTTATTCAACACAATTGGCAATACGATAAAAATAAATACATCCTCAGTATTCAGTACAAAACGTTCTAACGTTTGTTACAAGATATCTAGACTTTCTATGTGATAAATAACAACATGCATATTAGCTTTTACAAGGAAGATCATGTTATTTCAAAGTTAAATAAAGAATAGCATGTTTTTTATGCTTTAAAAATTAAAAAAACAAGACAAAATAAACATTATTTCAATTAAAGTAGGTGCCACTAATGTGAATAAACTCAATTTCAGTCCATTAGACTAAAAATGTCTAGTGACAAAAAAAAAAAAAAGGTCATTTCAGTTTATATAAAGGCAGATTTCTTAAAGAAAAGGAAAAAAGAAAAATGGGTGGGAAAATTATCTCTTGAGAGATATACTTGTTTACCCACATGATTGTTTGGCTTTCCTTTGCCAATGAACGAATCTGATTATACTTGGTGATTGATAAAAGTTATTTCCCCTGACACTTCTATATCAAGAATAAGATAAGACTTAAGCAAAACAAAACAAGACAAAACCCAAATCACTCTATCATCTACATAATTTTAACATGCCATTTTTGCTTTTGGTTGCTTTTAAATACTTCAGTAAGCATCTCATTACTGACAGAAAGCTCTATTTAGCAGAAAATTATTCTTACCCATAGGAATGACATTTTAGTTTCAGTCTGCCAAAGTGAGTTTAATACTATGTCGTTAATCATTACCTTGGGGGTGACACCTGGGGAAAATGATTTAGTGGAGATTAGAGCACTTAAATATAACATTGAAAATATCCAATGTGGTCAGTGAAATATATTTCAGTAAATAATGATACTGGTAAATACTTAAATCAGCTAGAGATTAAATTCATTTCTATTTATTAATACTATTAGCTTAATTTTGCTTATTAAATACAATAAGTGTATTCAAATGATACATTGTTAAATATACTCTAATATAATAATTATAAATTTTAAAATGTAAAGTTATTGATTATGTAGTACTAAACACATAGAAATTCTCGGTTTACTTTTAATTATTTTTATTCTCAAACTTTCTTATTTCTAACTCCATGTAGTTGGAATTGGTCTGCTGGTATTTGGTTTAGAACCTCTTTTATTACAGAAATTTCCTATTGTCTAATAAAACTCAAATATAATTTTAAATAGTGCCTAATTTTCAAGTTATTATAGTCTTTTTTCATTTAATTATTTATTTTTATTTCATTATTTATTATTCATTTTATTACCAACGATTTATTTTGCAACAATAACTTATTGATTTCCTAATATATACCAAGCTATTTGGCTCAGTAATAAAATGTGGAATAAAACAAACAAACAAAAAATCGTTACCAATATAAAGTTTACAAGCTTCTGGTAAAGACATCCATTAGTCAATCACTCCCACAAGAAAATTTAAATTTCCAAGTGTGATTGTGTACTAGGCATGCATAAATCAGTGCTAGAACTAATGAGGGGTATATCCTTTTTGCTGAAATTATGTTGGCTTTTATTGGGGATTGGACAAATGCTTTTTTTGAGCTAAATATTTATGTGGATGTTAATTTTTAAAAGTTCTAATCACTTGAAAACCATAGAAGATAGTTATGCCATGTTGACTTCTTACAGTGTCCATACAACATGAAATCCAAGTTCTGAGGACTAGTGGTCATGCTAACTCCAATTATCATCAAAATACCACTTACTAAGTACTGACTGTCCATGTCCCAGTTCTTAAATGCCTCACATACATTATGTGTCAACCCATAAAACAGGAGGTCAGTATTTACCCATATTGTAGCATGAGGAAAAAAAAGTCCTACAGAAAAAAATTTAGTCTTCATGTAATATTTGCAAGAAATCTGGTGTATAAATATGTTCAAATAAGAAAACATATAAACTCTTAAATTGTATGAAATAATATTCAAATGAATATCCAGAATTTATTAACCCCATATCACTTAATCAAGAGAATATTAAGCACCATACATACTGATATTTAACTGAATCCATTTTGCTTGCTATAAAGGTCAGAGATTCATTTATAGAAGCATTATCTCTCAAATATGAAACTTTACATGGATAGACTCTCTGTTCTTAGACAGCTGCTGACTGTTGCTACCACAACCAGAAAAGTTGAAAACAAGGATCAATGTAGTCAAAAGTAGGACAGCTAAAGTTAACACCATGTTTTGAGAACAAGTTTGCTCTTCTTATTGCAAGAAATATAAACTGGCCTATTAATTTTTTCAAACAAAACATGCACTTATTTCTTTCAAATAAAAACAATTTTACACTCCCTAACACCATACACAAAAATAAACTCAAAATGGATTGAAGACCTAAATGTAAGGCCAAACACTATAAAACTCTTAGAGGAAAACATAGGCAGAACACTCTATGACATAAATCACAACAAGATCCTTTTTGACCCACCTCCTAGAGAAATGAAAATAAAAACAAAAAAAAACACATGGGACCTAATGAAACTTAAAAGCTTTTTCACATCCAAGGAAACCATAAACAAGACGAAAAGGCAACCCTCAGAATGGGAGAAAATATTTGCAAATGAAGCAACTGACAAAGGATTAAACTCCAAAATTTATAAGCAGCTCATGCAGCTCAGTATCAAAAAAACAAACAACCCAATCCAAAAATGGGCAGAAGACCTAAATAGACATTTCTCCAAAGAAGATATACAGATTGCCAACAAAAACATGAAGGGATGCTCAACAGCATTAATCATTAGAGAAATGCAAATCAAAACTACAATGAGATATCATCTCACACCAGTCAGAATGGCCATCATCAAAAAATCTACAGAGACTAAATGTTGGAGAGGGTGTGGAGAAAAGGGAACCCTCATACACTGTTGGTGGGAATGTAAATTGATACAGCCACTATGGAGAACAGTATGGAGGTTCCTTAAAAAACTAAAAATAGAACTACCATACGACCCAGCAATCCCACTACTGGGCACATACCGTGAGAAAACCATAATTCAAAAAGAGTCATGTACCACAATGTCCATTGCAGCTCTATTTACAACACCCAGGACATGGAAGCAGCCTAAGTGCCCATCGACAGATGAATGGAAAAAGAAGATGTGGCACATATATAAATTGGAATATTACTCAGCCATAAAAGGAAATGAAATTGAGTTATTTTTAGTGAGGTGGATGGACCTAGAGTCTGTCATACAGAGTGAGGTAAGTCAGAAAGAGAAAAACAAATACCATATGCTAACACATATATATGGAATCTAATGAAAAAAAAAAAAAATGGTCTGAAGAACCTAGGGGCAAGGTGGGAATAAAGACGCAGACCTACTAGAAAATGGACTTGAGGACACGGGAAGGGGGAAGGGTAAGCTGGGACAAAGTGAGAGAGTGGTAGTGTATATATGTCCATATATACACTACCAAATGTAAAATAGATAGCTAGTGGGAAGCAGTCGCATAGCACAGGGAGATCAGCTCAGTGCTTTGTGACTACCTAGAAGAGTGGGATGGGGGGGTAAGAGGGAGGGAGATGCAAGAGGGAAGAGATATGGGAATATGTGTATAGATATAACTGATTCACTTCGTTATAAAGCAGAAACTAACACACCATTGTAAAGCAATTATACTCCAATAAAAACGTTAAAAAAATAAATAAATTAATAAATTAAAAAGAAAGATAATTTTATAATTTAGTAGTCATTTACTTAGACATAATTTTAATATATTTTATAATTGCTATTTTCCACGTGGAATTAATTTATTTGCATGTGACTGACTGCACATTACCAAACTAAATCTCCAAAAGGTGTGATCAATAATCTGGTGGGTATACTGAATAAAAACCAATACTTTGGTCATGTTCAAATAATGAAAAATTATTTAGGTGTTAAACATATACTTAATTAGCTTTATGTCCATTGGATGTTGTAACAATAATATGGCATTTATTTCAAATGTAAAACTCATACTCTGTTACTTCATTCAGTACTGTTAGAAGAACTGATTAATCATAGAAATACAAGATATGAAATAGCTTAGCAATTCCCCTTGAGGTTCTGCCAACAGTTATTCGTATTTAGAAATAGCATGCTGATATTCGGAGTCACATTTTTTTACCTAAAGTGTTATTGGCAAAATGTAGTATAAACAATGACGTTTCAAGATGCATAGATTTGAGTTTTATATTGGGCATGTTACCTATGCTTATGAATTAATTACAATCATCATGAATTTCCCAAAAGTGTCTTTATGTTTTAAGTTGAAAAATTAATTACAAAAGTCCATATATTTCTTCTGAGTGACTCCAGAAATCTATCACCTCTTAGTACACTGATAACCAGCTTTCTTGAGTTATAAATGGCATACAATCATATACACATGTATAAAGTATAAATTTTTAGTGAAATATCACAATAATCACAAAAATAAACATGTTTATCACCTATAAAAGTTTCCCAGTGTCATTTTGTTATATTTTCTTCATGTTTTTTTTTTTTTCAAATATCACTCCCTTTGTCCTCAGGCAGACACTGGTCTAGTTTGTCTCAGATTAGTCTGAATATTCTAAGATTATGCTATAAATAAAATCATACAGTATGCACTTATTTTGGTCTGGATTTTTAACTTACAATTAATTTGAGAGTCACCCATGTTGATGATTCATCTTTCATTTTATGGCTATATTTCAAAATTTATCTATTTATCTGTTGATGGAAATTTGGGTGGTGTCCATAATCTGGCTATTGCAAGTTGATATGAATACTCATATGCTGGTTTTTGTATAGACTTATGCCTTAATTTCTCTTGGGTAAATACATAGAATTATAGTGATTGAGTGATATGGTAGATATATATAACTGAAAAGAGAGCCCAGAAATAAACCCAGGCATTATGATCACATTTTTTTGACAAAGGAGTTAAGAAAATACAATGGGGAAAGAGGATAGTCTCTTTAACAAATGATGTGGGGAAGATTGGATGACCACATGCCAAAGAATGAAACAAGACTCCTATCATATACCATAGACAAAAATCCAGTAAAATTGTTTAAAGACTTGAACATAAAAGCTGAAAACATAAAACTCCTAGAAGAAAACATAGGGGGTAAGATCCTTGACATTGGTCTCAGCAATAATTTTTTGGATTCGACACCTTAGCAAAGGCAACAAAAGCAAAAATAAACAAGTGACTACATCAAACTACAAAGCTCCTGCATAGCAAAGGAAATCATCAACAAAATGAAAAGGCAACCTATGGACTGGGAGAAAATATTTATAATCCACATATCTGTTAAGTGGTTTATATCAAAATATACAAGGAACTTGTACCACTCAAAAAAAAAAAAAAATCCAATTAAAAATGAGTGAAGGACCTGAATAGACATTTATCCAAAGACATCTAAATGACCAAATGGGAAATGAAAATGTGTTGAACATCACTAAATCATAAGGGAAATGTATATCAAAGCCACAGTGAGATATCTTCTGACACGTATTAGGGTAGCTTTTATCAAAAAGTAAAAGATAACAAGTGCTGACAGGCTGTGGAGAAAAGAGAACACTTGCATACTGTTGGTGGAAATTTAAACTGGTACAGTCATTATGGAAAACAGTATGTAGGTCCCTCAAGAAATTAAAAATATAACTATCATGTGATGCAGCAATTCCACTTCTGGGTATATATCCAAGAAAAAAAATCGTTACATTGAATATATATCTGTGCTCCCATGTTTTTTGCAGCATTATTTGTACTAGCCAAGGTATGGAAACAACCAGTGTTTATCCACAGATAAATAGATAAAGAAGATGTGGTATATAAGCACAATGAAATATTATTCAGCCCTAAGAAAAAGTGAAATCTTATCATTTGCAACAGCATGGATGAAACTGAAGGGCATCATGCCAAGTGAAATAAGCCAGAGAAAGAAAAATACTACATGGTATAATTTATATGTAAAATCTAAAAATAAAAAAAGTGTAACTCATAGAAACCCATAGAAAGTGAAAGCGAGTAGAAAAATGATTACCAGAGACTGGAAGATGGTGCAAATAGAGAGAAGCTGGTAAAAGGGTACAAAACTTTCAGTTATAAGCTAAATAAGGTCTGAGGCTCTAATGTCTAACATGGTTACTATAGTAGATAACACTGAACTGTATGACTGAAATTTGCTAAAAGAGTAAAATTTAAATGTTCTCACTAAAAAAAGTATCAATAAATATGTGAAACAATGGGTATGTTAATTAACTTAATGGGATACATTTTTCTACAATGTATACATACAAGTTTCCTTGTGTCTCTTTTTATTAATTTTTTTAATGATAAGAACATTTAGCATAAGATCTACCTTCTTAACAAATTTTAAATAAACAATACAGCATCGTTAACTATAGGGACTCTCATGTACAGCAGACTTCTAGAACTTATCTATTTTGCATAAATTGGCACATTGTACACTTTAGTATCTCACAATTTTATTTATCAATTATACCTCAATAGATCTGAAAAAAAAGAAAAAAATAAGCCACCACACTGTATGCCGGGGTGATTGTGCTATGATACATTCCAACCAACAGTGTATAAGAGGACATAAAAGTTTATATATTTGTATTTTTATTGTCCAAAATTTATTTTACTCTGATTTTTAATGAAAAGATCACAGTCAGCCAATTTGTTGAACTGTTCTCTTTCTTACCTCTCACCTTCTATCTGTATTTCCTTGATATGTTAGACTTCACTAGCCTCCTTAAGTAGGGCATTTGTTTCCTCCAGAGCTTGGAATGCAATATAAAGTAAATGGAGGATTGGTATAAAAGAACACCTGTGCAGTAATGAGATAAAAGAAGATAGTCTGAATGAATAAAAACATAGAACATCTAACCCATCTTGCTTCCTTAAATTTGCAGAGAAAAGTAATATATTAACTGGTTTGGTAAATAGCAATCCTCATAGAGAATATCATTTTATTTTCCTTACTCTTTGAGATATTTTTCTAAAAGGGAATATGACAGTAGAGTACAATTAAGATTTTATAGGAAGGAAAATCTTTCAACTTGCAACCTGTGTTCTTTATTTGTAATAATAATATGGGAAATAAAGGCTAATAGTGAGATTAAATTATATTACCTGAATTTTCTAAGTTGAACATTTGAAATAGGACCTAACATTTGTTTCTATAATTGCCTCTCAGTTACATTCTCTTCATGAGGAATTTTTGTGAAATCAGTAAATAAAATTGTATAGTAATTATACTGGAACACATTTCTAGAAACTGATATCTATGAGGTTTTAGATCCAGTAGCATTTTTGTTAAAGGATTTATATGTATAATTGACTTCAAACCCTTTGGAATGAAGCAGAGCAGAGTAGATACTTCTCCTTTAGAATGTTAGGTTTGAGTGCCCATATAAAATTAATTATTTTTCCATAGGTAAGTGACATGTGATTTGATGAACTATCTAATCCATCTGAAAGACCCACATGGAGGGCAACTGTGTACCGAGCACTGCTTCTCTTAACCCAGGTGTTAAGTAAGTATTCTCCTTTCATGTATTCCACTTGTTATAGAAACGAAAAATGCATTAAACCTAATAATTTAAATATAGTTCTTTATGAAGGAAAAGAAAGGATCATATTATCTATCAGGCTCATTTTCAGTCTAGTGATAGACATCTTTTCAAACACAAAATGTGTCTATGTGGTATCTCATAGGGCCTGCCCACATACCAATCTATCAATTGCTGTGTATCCAGTAGGAAAGAGACTATCATTGCTCTTATGTGTGAATTAAGTTTTAAACTTTGCCTATTTAGATTTTATCTAGTGTAATTATCTGATGTAATTCACCTGAGAATATGCTCCCCAAATATGTAACACACGAACTGACTTTTGCCTCTTCTGTGCTCAAAGTATTAATTAATCTATGGCCCATTAAACTCACTAAGACATAAGAACTTTCCTCAGCACCACAGTCTATGCAGTCACAAATTACCAATAAGCTTTAGCACTCAATATGAACCGTATTTTTCTGTTGTAATGTTAAAGAGACTATGAGAAAACTTTCAAGATATGCTAAATCAAGCCATTCTGGACTTGCCAAAACATCTTTACTCCTGGATGAAAAAATAATTATTAATATCACTTGTTCTGCCATAAGACATTATAAGAATAGCAGCCAACTAATTTCATTTTATTCAATTCTAGATTACACATGAATGTTTCCTTATGTTTAAAAACTTAAAAAGCATAAAATAAAAAATAAATATCAGATATCTGTAATTTCATTGAAACCTTAGTTTATTAAACCAGTTCATGTTTATAAATTAATATAAGTTTTATAGCACTTTGTCTTTATCCTTATAAGACGTAGGTAAGCTGGACAGAGTAAGTTTGTCCTGGTTTGATATGTAAATAAGCTAAACTAAAGCTTTTTAACTTTGTGTGTGCTTATTGAAATTATGTAAAAAAGCTAATCAGAACTGGGGGTATCAAAACCCTCAAAGGAGTTGTAAATGTAAAATTAATTTGATTTGACAAGAAAAATAATATATTAAGTGAAATAAGGCATCATCTATAGTACAAGAATAAAATGTTACAAAATATATTACATTAAGGAATTTGAAACTGAAAGAAAAGTTCCATGGAATTGAAATACCAGGCAACAACATAAAAGAAATCATAACTGCAAAAAAGATACAAACTAAATCTATAATTAATTATGCTTATCTATGCTGGTTGCTCATTTAAATAAAGGCAAATTCCATTTGATTTTCACATTAAAAAAGACCAATGACCTTAAAACTGACCCCTCCATGAAAATGTAGCAAACTTGTTAGCAATTTAATGATCTGTATATGAAGTCAAAACGTTATAATCTCTCATTAGATGTCACTTATTGATTTCTTGCACTCATAATGACAATAAATGAGCTGAAAGAGGTTAAAAGGCAAAAGTTATGATTTAAGGAAAATGAACACTTCAGAAGCATCATCACTATGAGACCCTGATTAATAAAAATTGAGCTAGTCAATTAATGTTGACATTTATTTTCTGTCATAAAATAAAAAGGATGAATAGGTTGATCCTATTCATTGCATTCTCCTAATCAGGCCCATGGGCTCTCATATTTTCCTATTTCTAATATCTTTGCTCCATATATTCCACTTCCAATTTAACGACTTCCATTAGTAGCCTCTATAAAAAGGCGGCAACGAAAACTCAGTCAGGCAACATTTTCATGTGTCTTTCTTTGAAATTTTAGACATATATTCAAAATCATTCTTTTTAAAAAATTGCTATAAGTTCATATGTTTTCCAAGTGAAGGATGGAGTTCTCTAACATCATTATAACAATTGTCTCTAATAACACAATTATGTTTCTAGTATTATCCTCTAGATAAAAAGTTGTCTCATTTAGTGTGTTTTGCAGAAAAACAGTGTTTAAATATAGGGTTAGGAAATACTTCTAGAAATTTAGAAAGCAGAATATTCTTTATAGATAATGCATAAATATTTGACCAAACCTCACTCAGTAAAGCAACAAGAATTAGCAGAACTGTCCATATATGCGAAATCCGAGAACACATACGATAATATTTATTTTAGTGAGGAAATATGCACCATTTTTAAGAGCATAAACTTTGATACAAGACACATTTTATGTTTTAAATTTTAAACTACAGTAACTGATTAGTTGTGTGACCTTTGGCTAGTTACATAACCTTTCTAAACTCACTTTATAAAGTGAGGAAACTGATGTTGTCTATATAATTCATTAATGAATGAAATACACATATCAAGGTGCTTCACAGATGAAAGGCATTCAATGATTGTCAATTGTTATAGTTACTACTTTTTACAATACTTTGGTTTAAAATTCAGGCTTTTGAAAAATATAAGAAACATTAAAAGGAAGAAAGTTCATAGCTTTTGCATTTCAGTAGGTAGATAAAATTTACCATCTTCACAGCTACCAGAATTATTTATTTACTGAGTGAATCTATAATTTGGTGAAATAACTTTAAGTGGTGTGTGATTTAATTAGAGATTAAATTTCATGCATATAGTCAATTTTTTCAGTACAATTTTAAAAAGCCAGACAGCCTCCACTATCTTTTTTTTTCAAATTATTCAAAAATTAATTGGGCATAAATACTTCCAGGGTAGTGGAGTAAATATCCTTTAAAATTGCTACTGCATAAAAATAAAAACATAGGCAACAATTTTTAACATCAACTTTTTAAGAAACCTGGGAATTAGCCAGATTTGTCACAGTCCAAGAATTAGTTTAGAAAAATGGTTTAATTGCTGTAAGAACAGTGAGTTTCATGGAATTATAAATTTGTCAGATTAACACTTCCTTCTATCCAGATCCATGGTAGCTTTGAAAATCAATAATTGTTCAACATTCATGACTGTGAAAAAGAACAACCTGATAGCCACAGGAGGGGATAAATGGGTTTTAAGTACATGCAAATTTGCATCCCCAGATTGTCACTATTTGACTGGTCTGGCAGCTCTGTGAAAAGCTCTGTTTTCAGAATTTGTCTTTATTTGATTTTATTTAGAATTACATCTGTATAAAAGCCCATATTTCCCTGGCACTTGTCAAAAAACAATCAGAGACAACTGTTCAAAATCACACGTGACTGAAACAGTGAGACCAGTTGGGGCTAAGAAGAGGCTGATCAACAACCATAAATAAAAAAATAAAAAAATAAAAAAAATAGGAGAATAAGATGGGCATAGAAACCTTGGAAAATATTTATAATATTTCTTGAATCTAGAAGACCATACAAATTTGCAGGGTTGTGCACATGCTTAGAACAGACTTGAGAGAATCCTAATTATTCACCTGTGGCTGACTTTAAGAATATGCACAAGCAGAAAGCGAGGTCTAAGTCACAGTTGTAAAGTACCTGCTGGAGCAAAGAACATATGTCACTACACATACACAGAGTCCCTCTACCCCCACCCCCTCAAAAGATAGGAGATTTATTGAGTTAATGAATTAAAGGAAATTTCTGTCCAATTATTACTTACTCTGCTAACTGAGAAGAGACTGCAGTGATCACACTGAGAAATAACACAGACTTTATGGAATTATTCTAGTAAAATCCCTAAACAAATAAATAGTAATAGTGACAAAAAACAAATATAAACCGTGAACAAGTGGAAATCTGATTTCCAGAGTCACCATATTATATTATTTAGAATGTCCTATTAACAAAAATCAAGAGCAACTTAAAGGAATAGGAACATATGATCAATACACAGGCAAAAAAGCAGTCAGTAGAGACTGTTCTTGAGAAAACCCAGATGTTAAACTGATAGAGAGACAGATATAAATCAGCTGTTATATACTTGGTTAGAGAACTAAAGGAAATCATGGCCACAGTATGAAAGGAAAGTAGAGAACAATGTCTCACCGAATAGAGAATATCAATAAAGAGATATAAATAATAAAAACCATTTAGCAAAAGCTAATAGAATGGAAGGGAGATAAGAAAAATTCAACAATATTAGCTAAGGACTTCAATAACCTATTGATTTCATTGATTGTCTCTATTGTTTTCTCTTTTCACTTTCATTGAAATCTGCTCTTATATTTATCATTTTCTTGTTTTGGATTTAACTCTTTTTCTAGTTTATTAAGCTAAAAGCTTATATCACTGACAAGAGAACTTATTTCAGTTTTAATACATGTATGTAAGCATTGAATATCAGCATGTTATAAATTTTAATGTACAGAATATGGTCATATGAACTGGAAAAGAATATATATTCTGCTATTGTTGGGTGGTGTGTTATATAAATTTCATATGTTTCACATTGGTGCATAGTGTCATTCAGACCTTCTAATTTGAATATTTCTATTTCTCTTTTAGTTCTAACAATTGTTTCTTTATAAAACCCTGTGGTCAGGTGCAAATGGCTTAGAATTATTATGTCTCATTGCTGAGTTTGCCCTCTTATCAATCTGTAATGTCCTTCTTTATCCTTGAAAACATTCCTTGTTCTGAAGAAAATTTGTCTAATATTAGTATGGCCAATTCAGTTTACTTTTGACCAGTGTTTGCATGGTGTATCTTCTTCCAAGCTTGTAATATTTTTTTAATAGTAATTAATTATTTATTTATTTATTATATTTATTTTTGGTTGTGTTGGGTCTTCGTTTCTGTGCAAGGGCTTCCTCTAGTTGCGGCGAGCGGGGGCCACTCTTCATCGCGGTGCGCAGGCCTCTTCACTATCGTGGCCTTTCTTGTTGCGGGGCACAGGCTCCAGACACACAAGCTCAGTAGTTGTGGCTCACGGGCCTAGTTGCTCCGTGGAATGTGGGATCTTCCCAGACCAGGGCTCGAACCTGTGTCCCCTGCATTAGCAGGCAGATTCTCAACCACTGCGCCACCAGGGATGCCCCCAAGCTTGTAATTTTAATATAGATCTTTATATATACAGTAGTTTATTCTAGACAGCCTATAGTTGGTATTTTTTATGTAATTGGGTAATTTTTCTTTTATTTTGGTATGTTTAGGTAAGTTGCATTTAAATATTATAGTTAATCAAATACAATTATTACGTCCTGCAGTTTATTGATATAATCTGGGGCTACCATTTCATTATTTTAAATTTGTTTGCTCCCTTTGGTTTTTATTATGGTTCCTCCTTCTTACCTACTTTTGGATTACTTGGATATTTTTATTATTATATTTTTTTCTATTTGCATAAATTAGTAATGTGTGTTTTTAGTGGTTATTGTAAGCCTCACAATATAAATACCTAATCATTCACAGATTTCTTAGTTAATATTTTACCAAAATAATTAAAATATCAAGCCTTAAAACCATATAGGCACACATCATCCCACCTTTATATTATAGTTGTCATAATTATTGTATTTATACACACTGGAAATTTACCTGTGTTTCAATTTTTTTGTTTAAATAGTTATACATATTTTAGCCATAAGAAAATCAGTGTTTTATATTTACACAGATATTACTATATCATATCATGTTTTATGTTTAAAGTTCCAAGTTTATCTCTGGTTTTATTTGCCTTTTGTCTGAAAAGTAGGGTCTGTGTGTGTGTATGTGTGTGTGTGGAGAGAGAAAGAACACTTCCTCTGGGGAAAAGATTTCCTTAGTTTTCCTTTATTTGATAATATATTTCAATTTCATTTCTACATGATATTATCATTTTATACACAATTGTGCATTGACAATTTTATCTTTCAACACTTTAAATTTGTTGTTCCATTGTCACTGGAATTGTTACTCATCGAAATATTGTTCATTTCTATGTAAAATGTCATTATTCTCTGGCTGCTTTCAAGACTTTTTCCTTATCTTTGGCTTTCAGACATTTTATTTTGTGATATCTGTGAATGTATTTATTTGCGTTGACCTTATTTAGGGTTTGCTGAGTTACTTGAATCTTTACCTCTATATTTTTCACAAAAAAAATTACAAATTTTAGTGATTACTTATTCCACTATTGCCTTCAGAACCTGTCTTTTCATATTCTCCTTCTGGTCCTCATGCGATATAAACCTTAGATCTTTTAATATAGTCCTGTAACTTCTCTTATCAATTTTTTCAATTGTTTTTCTCTGTTCTTCTTAATAGATAATTACTATTATCTATCTTCCTTTATTTAATGGAATCTTTTCCTGTCATTTCCATTTTTCCTATTTATCTCCATTCTACTATTTAGTCCACTGAGTAAATGTGTTATTTTAGATATTATATAATTCAATTCCAAATTTTTATTTGGTTCTTTTTTCACATAATTTCTACTTCTCTTTTGAGAATGTCTATCTTTTTTATTCATTTTGAGAGCCTTTACTTTTATCTCATTGAGTACTCTTATAGGAGCTGCTTTAATGTGTTTGTCTTATAATCCCCAATTTTGGGTCATTAAAGTGTTGGCATGCTCATTGCCTTTTCTCTTGTTTCTTTAAATGATGTTATGAATTTTATCATGAACATTTTTAATATTATGTTTTGAGATACTGGGCTCTGTTAAAATATGAAAAACACTGACTGTTGTTTCTTTGCTTGTTTGTTTTAGCATGCAATTAATCCATCTGGGCTGAACATCTAATTTCGGTCTCATCTGGTAGATGTGATTTCAATGACTCTTCTCTGATGTTATGAGTTTGTTCTTGATATATGCCATTCAGAGATTAACGTGTGACTTGCTTAAATAGTTTATATTGTAGTTTGAACTTCTCTGTTTTGCTCTGTTGTTTTGGATCTGTCTCATCTTCTGTTTTCTCTTCTCTGTGAATAACTGCATAATATCCTGCTCACAGGGGACCTCTTTTCCAGTTTACTAGCTTAAATCCTGGCCTATAACTGGCTACATGTTATAGCCTCATGGCTATAACTGGCTATAATGCATAACTAGGGTCTGCCTTTATGACAGGGTCAGGAAAAAATAATTAAGAGAAAAAACTAATAAAAATTGAAGAAGACACTCTTAAAAGAATAAAAATGCTGGGAGAAAATCTTTGCAAGGTGTATATCTGATAAGAGACTGGTATCCAAAATATTCAAAGATTCTTATAGGTGGACAATAAGAGAACAAACAATACAGTTTAAAAGTGGGCGGAAAATATGAATAGACTTTTCACCAAATAATATATACAGATGGAAACTAAACATATGCAAATATGCTCAACATTATATGTCATCAGGGAGTTGCAATCTAAAACAATAATGAGATATCACTATTCACTTATTAGAATGGCTAAAATCCAAAACACTGACAATACCAAAAGCTGACAAGGATGTGAAACATAAAGATATACTAGTCATTGCTGGAAGGAATGCAAAATGTTATAGTCACTTTGAAATACAGTTTTCCAGTATCTTGCAAAACTAAACAAACCCTTAGAATAGTCTCTAGCAATCACTCTTCTTGGTATTTACGCAAATAAATTGAAAACTTATATCCACACAAAATCCCATACATATGTTTATAGAAGCATTATTTATAATTGCGTAAACTTGGAAGCAACTGAAGTGTCCTTTGGCAGGCGAATGTATAGACTGAGGAATATTTATACTGTGGAATATTATTCAGCCATAAAAAAGACATGGACTGCCAAGTCACAAAAAATGTAGAGGAACATTAAATTCATACTGTTAGGTGAAAGAAACCAATTTGAAAAGGGTACATACTGAATGAATCCAATTATATAATATTCTGGAAAAGAGAAAACTTATGGAGACTTGAAAAAAACTGGTGGTTGCCAGGGACTGGGGTTGGGGAGGGAAAAAGCAATGAATATGTAGAACACAGGGGAGTTTTAGGGGAGTGAAATTATTCTGTATGATAACTGAAATATGTCATTAAACATGTGTCAAAACCTCTATAATGTACAACACAGAGAATAAACCTAAATGTGATTTATGGAGTACTGTCAATAATAATGTATCGATATTGACTCATCAATTATAAAAAAGGTAGTACACAAATGCAAGATGTTAATAATAGAAGAGACCATGGGAGGAGGAGGGCCGTGAGTAAGAAGGAGTATAAATGGAACTTTCTGCACTTTTGACTCAATTTTCTGTACACTTAACCTGCTATAAAAATAAAGTCTATTTATTAAAATAATAATAAGAAAAAGAATTCCTCCTACAGTCTGCAGCTAACAAAGCCATGTTTTCCCCATAGAGGCTGGTAACTCTATCAGTTTTTGGTGCTTTAAAGTCTGTCATTACTTGGCATGGGGCTCACCCTCAGATCAATGCCTGAAGAGAAAGTAAAAAATAAACAAAAGATGAAAATCTCCCCAGTACAAGTCACTTAATTCAAGTTTCCCCTTCCTGCAACCAATCCATCTGCTTTGATTAATTTTCAAGAGTCCTCAATTAGTTGAGTTTTTAGTTTTTTTTTTTTAATTTTTGAGAGTTGTTCCTGTAAGAGGTTGGCTGTCATGTACTTGTGTCAGCTTGATGAACCTCAAAAATTCCCACTGCTTTGATTTTATTTTTTATTTGTTATTATTGAAGTATAGTTGATTTACCAAAAAAGACAAATACTGTATGTTATCACTTACTCATGGAATCTAAAAAATAAAACAAATGAATATAACAAAACAGAAAAAGACCCACAGATATAAAGAATGCACTGCATTGGTTTTAAATATATTTCTTAACCATTCACTCATTAATCCATTATTTACAAACAGAAGAAATAATAATGAGTGGCTTAAATTCTGACAAAAATATATTAGAAGTGTCTTTATAAACACAAACCAAAAAATCTAAAAACGTGTTTTTTTAGGGGAAACTTATACATTTAAATATCAATAATACACAAAATAGTCATTTTGATGATGGGTGTATCTATGTGATGTTAAGACTGTTTATAAGTTGGTCTTATTTATCACAGTTTGTAGTTTTATTTTGATATTTTTTATTCATAGGCTCAGATTTGTCATTATGTTATTACAGTATACTGTTTATTTCATTCTTATTTGGATCAGTGCATCTTTGTTACTAAGAAAGTTAAACTTTTTGGATTTTAGGACATGTTTCTTTTGAAAAGAATGATACATAAATAGATCATTATAGATAGATATTTATTCTGGTATAGATGACCCTGGATATTGATGGACTTGTATTATGAACATATGAATTTGTGCACCAAATGGCTTAATCTCTTTCATAATTTTATAATATTGAAAAATGTCCATATGTTTACAATATACTCAGTTTAAAAAAAGTCCATTTCCAGTAAGTTTAAAAAAAGATATAAAATTAATGAACTAATTTAATTCCAAATATATTTAAGATAGTAAAGAACTCCTCATGTTTTGTTTTATACAAAAATGATGTCCGCTTGTTTTTAAAATGTTTTGTTTTTAAATGATTTTTAAGTAAGTAATTTATATAATGCCATATTATGTCATTGCAAACCAACATCTCCCATCAATTCTTTTCAGGTATTCATTTGTTCCCTAATGCAAAATATTTTGACACCTATTATGTTTCTGACACAGTTCTATGTGCTGTGTGTAAGAACTAATACAATATATGATATGAATCCTGTTTTCAAAGTGATTACAGTTTCCCGATTAAGAATACAAGGGAATGTATGAAAAGTGTTCAAATTCAATTATTGTGTGGAAGAAATAAGTGGATTTTACAAAATAGATAATTTATGAAAGGCAGAAAAACACAAGTTAAGAATGTTATGCGTGCATGAAGTGAGGGCAGAGAAGTCACAGGGAGGTTAGTAACTTAACAGATTTAGAGGTGGGAATCTACATAAGCATATTTGGCTACAGTTCAGGTATTGTGTCAGTAGATATGTTTGGGAGCCCAGAGCAGTAAGTCTTTTTTGCAGCTCAGCAGCTTGAAAGAAACCTACATATAATGGGGGACTTATTCTCATGCATTGAAAAATAGGCATAAAGTGTCTCGAAATGTAATGTTTATTTTAACAACAAAATTAGGTTGGTTTAACAATCATTTATTTATTTCAATGTGATTTACACTGTCCTAGGGGGAAAATATTGCTGAATGTTCACTGTAAACCTGGAAAGGAAGGAGCTATTATTTCATTTCCAGCAACAAAGGAGGATCCTAAGGCTCAGACACGCAGCATAGCATGGAAGTTAAACCTAACATCTAGGACCTGGTGTCTACATTTGAAAACCAGCTCTGACAATATGTGTGTGTTCTGCAGGTTTTGCCTTTACCCTGGTGATTGGTACACCATTGGGAGAGGAGCAGCTCAACCTAGGATGAATTCACATGCTTAATTTTTTGATTTTTTTCCAGGAGAGGTGTGCTATGGGGCCTGCATCTGCCAATTCCATTAAACTGGTAATTGTCAGATATTTACTTAGATATGCGATGATGGTCTGTGTTCAAAACAAACATTTTGGTGAGAGATATTCCTGCAACATTTTGTAGTCCAGTAGATTGAACAACAAAAATTTTCTCATTTGTTACATATGGATATATTGATATAAATATGTTTATGATTTTTATTGTTTTAGCAAGAATGATACAATTAGCAGAGGTGCTATCTCTTAGGAAAAAGTTGAAATAAACACACCAGAAAATACTTACAGCACTTCTGTATCAGAACTAATAATTATGGAACTAAACACTGGAAACTAAGTCTTGAAAATGGTAAGCATTGGCTGACCTAATGCAGCAAAGTATTTTGGTTTTGAATAGTATGTTCATATAGTCATTAATGAAACACATATTGTTTGCCTACTTTGTTTAGAAAGGTTCTCAACCACAGAAAAGTTTGGTGTGTTCGGTTGTCTTACTTACTGACTCAAACTGCCAGCCCTATTAATATGAGTGATTTTGAGTTTGTTTGTTTGTTTTTTTTTTTTCTAAAATCAGCCAATCCCTATCACTGTAAGATTTTACCTATATTAGAAAATACAGCCTGTTATTTCTTTGAAATACAGAAATCAACACATCTTACCAGTTCTGGTATGTTATTTGTAACACATGCACCTATTCTCAAATGTTTTGACAAATACCAATCCATGTAAGTATAAATTATTGTTTGAAACTGTTACAAATGATTCATGCCATTGTTCATGTAGACATAAAGACAAGAAGAATTCCTTTATCAAGTGTAAGATTATAAAAAGAAATACTTGGAAAAATTGAACCATTCAGTATATTTTTACATTGTACATTTTAGTATATTTACATTATCTATTTTATATTTATAATCCATTTAGTTTGTCCATGCAGCTAATTTTATCAGTGTAATAGGATACTATAGACACAAATTACAGAGTTTTAAAATGTAAGTTCTAGAATAAAATAAATTCATATTTGTAGATGTACAGAAATAATGTTTAAATGGAAAAAAATTATTTATAATAATTAAAACATTGGGAAAGCATGCTTAAACAATCTCCAGTAAATAAATCTACTAATTAAAGCACTACTAAAGTAATGAGGAGATAACTGTTGTGTATAGGTGAGTGGTCAGGAGGAAAGTAAAGACAAATAATATGTAGTGTAATGATAGGTTGATTGAATGATAGATGATTGATAATTGAGAAGATAATTGAGAGATGATAAGTAGATGTTGGAAGTAATGGGAATTAATTTTAAAAGTAGGTTCTTAATTGATAAATAGTCTTCATTTTCTTGTTTGTATTTAGAGCTACATGGGAGACATAGGGAGAGAGAGACTACATGTGTTTATCCTGAGTTCTTTAAGCATATATAAGACCATCTCTGCTTGTTAGTCTGTCTTTTCCATTAGAAAAAAATACACATATACATGTCATTACTTATGCTCTTTGAAGCTAGGGTTGAAGAGAGTAGAAGAGTGAAAAGGAAAAAGAAAGATCTAGAGGAAATACGGAGGAAGAAAAAATGAATGTATCTGACTATCTCTAAGTGGAAGAAATTATAGTATCTGCTGTGTGGTAACCTAAAAATGAGCTTTGCAATAGAAATTGAGAAAAATGAGAGTTTGAAGACACAGTTGCTGTACCATATTAGTGTCTGAGGTCCTTAAACTATTTCCTTTAGCCTGTGCTGTGTTCATGTGGTTTAGAAAGCATCTGTTCTGTTTTCCTGAATTAAGTCCACAAATTATGCATGTGATCACAGTTTAAATGAATTGAAGTCACTTCTCTCTGGTAAAACAATGTGCATATGTGTACTGTGTTTACACTGCTAGGGAGTAAGTCCATTTAGGGCCAGAATAAACATGTAATTTTTAATGATAATGTAATCATACAACAATAATTTATAGCTTTGTTATGCTAAAAAATAATTCTTGACCATCTCAATGTTCTCTAATTCCACATTTTCATCTCTGAACTTTTCCTGGATTTGTTGAATCTTAGTTCAAATGACACAAATATGAATCAAAGAGGAGAATAAAGTTTACATAATCAGAAGCTAGATGTGGAGCTGTTCTCAAATAAATGAGTACTAAATAAATAATTAATTTGTTATAAACATGTTAACAATTTTTACTTTGTAGTTCAGATGTACATGCTAGCTTTCAACGCTTATAGCTAATGATCAAAGGTACTGATTTTTGTATGTGCTAACAAAAATATAATAATGAGTACGTAAAGACAAAAATTCAAAATTATAAAATCTGGTGTCATAATGTCAGTAAACTCTATTTGTGTGAGTCTGCAAATTTCTTCTTAAATATTTATTAAAATTCAGTTTCTGGAGTACAACTTAAATGTGTTTAAAGAAATAGGCACATTTTTCACATGAAGATCTTATTAGGGTGAAATTGTATTCTGTTCCATCTGTTATAATGTGGCCTGTCAATATCTTAAGCAATGTAGAACTTTTACATTTAATGTCATAATAGCTAATGAAATGGAATATAGAGATATTTCTATGGGTTCTGAATCTCTGTTTTTTTATTCAGCAAAAAGTTTAGATGATGCACTCACATGTTACTGCAGCTATATCACAGCACATAATAAAAGAAATCAGATAAGGATAGATAAAAATACCTCTTAATAGCTTCCTCTGTCAGCATGTTAAAAGATTATTGATGGCAGAAGTTTAAAAGAAGCTCAGAATAGCTAAGGAACCTAAAGAGACGACTGACATGGAAAAAATATCTGTCCCAATTTACTTCCCACAAATTGGTGTGCAACTGAGAATATGTCAAAATAAGGTTATACCAGGAAAGTAAATGCCTCCCTTAAAATTAAAAAAGGTAATATCTATAAAATAATAAATATTATTTGACACATACACTTCATAAAAAATGAATACATATATAACAACAGAGTACTAATGAGATTCAGCTCTTCTATGGTAATCAAATATTAATATATTAAATTGAGTGGTAGAAATTCCACTAAAAAATTAGAGATTAAAATATACAGACATTAAGCAACTGGAGTTTTTGCGATGAAAAGGCTACACATAAAGGAAACTGGGAATGGAGCAATATTTTCTACCAAGTAATAAAGAAAACTATGGGGTGGTGATTTTAAAGTTTTTGAAGTAACTGACATAATAAGACCAATTAATATGTTCAAAACTTCGTCCTCTTATCTTATTTCAATACTATGGTTTTTGGTTATAGTCATTTCCTCACAATCATTAGAGAACATAAACTTAGTAAAAATCCCAATCGAGGCTCTATATTATAAATGGATAATAAATTATATTAATTTTGGAGAGTATACAACTAAGTTGAACTCTGTTTAAAAACTGTATATACCTGTGAAGATGATATTAAAAAATAAAAGAGTGTATATACTAGAGAAGATGAAATTGATTTCTAAAATTGGAAATTTTAAAAGAACAAAGTTGTTATTAGGAGGGACTAGTAAATGGGGAATACTGATGCCTGTCTTTGAATCTTCAAAGGGGATGATTACAAATGGTATTCCATTATACATATAGGAGTACAACAAAGGACATTTAACAGTTATTCAGTCTAAAGACCTTGGAGAGTCCTAAAGAAATTACTTTCCCTTGGAGATTTGTATCTAAGTTTGAAATGTTGACTTTAATGTCTAGGATAAAGGACATCCACATAAAAGGTATATTAAAAAGAAAACTTTCTATATGTGGAAAAGATTAGAGTGGGAAATGCATTTCAAATAATGTTTATTTTTCCTGAAAGAAGAGTTAAAATGTATGTTATCATGATTTGTCCCAGCACATTCAAATTCAGAGAAGCAAAATAGAGTTAAATGATGATCAGTTACCCAAAGATGACACGTGTCAAATTCTCACATAGAAGTGATAATATTGTAGATGTTTCTAATAATTAGATGGCAATGCTAGTAGAGTACTGGTTAAAGATTAACAGAATTATTAGCAGAGAGTACTTTTTTTGCAGCAGCACTGGTGTTTGTTGAGGAATGAGTCTTAAAAAATGGAGCTGCTTTGCAATCAATATAACTGAGGAGTCTTTGAATAAATCCTCTTTAATTCTATAGCTTCAAAAATGTTTGTTGTGTGTGCACTGAAGTTTAGAGCATTGACGATGTCCTTTTGGAGACTATGTATTCTTTCTTATGTCTGATCTTTTGAAACAATATGGTTTGTAGATTTTTTTCTTTTAGCATAAATGCAAGGGACCATTGTCGGCAAATGTGGTTAAGAGTTGGAGTTAAATATAGAATCCTTTCAGGAACTATTAAGTAAATCACAACAGCAAGAACTTTCTTTCTAATTTCTTCCTTGTCACTAAGAGTCAAGATTTGGTTTCAGTATTTGACCTAATCCCTCTCCTTCAGACCCCGTGAGTTTTTTCTTCTTGTTTAGAGTTTTGCGAAAAGCAAAAGCAACCGTCCCAACCAGCAGGCATTTACACAAGAAATAGACATTTCTCAGTCCAGAGATACAATAGCTATGCCAAATGAGAAAATCAAAGATTCCTAGTGGGTTCCTGGTAAAATATTTGGACCTTCTAAAGCAATCTTACTATTTTTAGAATAATCACTGTTGACCTTTAGCTGCACCTGGAATAGGCAAGAAAGGGATATGAGAGGCAGATGTTCTGTGTTCAGAGCTGGTGTTTTGGTAGGAAGCTGAGACAGGCTGGGACCTGGGATGTGGGACCCTTTGCTGCAGTGCTTGCACCTGGACAAATGTCTCCTCGAGCAATAAAATACAAAGAAATTTATGAGGGACCAAAAATAACTGCACTCTGTGGCAATTGGGGCAAATTATGAACAATAAGATACAGAAAGACCACAAATCAACTGCCATTTCTGAGGTGCCAGGAGCAAAAGCAGGGTACTGCACATGATCCCTGCATACAGCACCACCAAGGGGCAGACCGCCTAAGACACACCTGTGGCCTGACCCACTGATCCACCCCTACTCTCACCATGTTTAAGGGACCCCTCAGGGAGCGAGCAAGGGTATCTGTTACTTGTTCTCGGTCCCTTGTGCTGCAGCACGAGTCCCAATAAAGCCTTGCCTGAATCTCTTCTCTGGCCTCCTATTAATTTCTATTGATTAAAGAGTCCAAGAACCCCAACTGGTAACAAAACAATATACCTTGATATTCCTCATGTAGATTTATTCCAACCTGATTATTTTATTTAAAACAAAGAAAATCTGTTTATCTTGTTTTGTATATGCCAGTTTAAAAATGGTGCCTTTAAAAATGGTGCTTTGTCACTTATCTGGTGCTTGGTCACTTATCTGTTAGTTAGTCTGTCCAGGGGAGGTAATTGTTTCTCTAAGTAATAGCAGGTGAGGAGGGGCAGTGACATTTACACATGCAAGCCTTCCTGTGCCAGGGAAATATTGTTGTCATTCAACAGTGATAGCTCTTCTGCCAAAAGTGATCAGGAAGATATCACTCATTTTAAGCACAAGTATCATCTAATGAGGAAGGAGTTTCAAGGAAACAATAAATGTATGTCTTTCTTTCTCTTTGTCTCATATTTAAAAAATCTTTTTCTGAGTCAATGACCCATTATCTTCTTTTTTATGTTTATTTTAAAATTGTATTTAAGGACTTCCCTGGTGGTACAGTGGTTAAGGATCCACCTGCCAATGCAGGGGACACAGGTTTGAGCCCTGGTCCGGGAAGATCCCACATGTCGTGGAGCAACTAAGCCCGTGTGCCACAACTACTGAACCTGCACTCTAGAGCCCACGAGCCACAACTATTGAGCCCGTGCGCCACAACTACTGAAGCCCATGAGCCTAGAGCCCATGCTCTGCAACAAGAGAAGCCACCAAAATGAGAAGCCCGCACACCACAATGAAGAGTAGCCCCCACTCGCTGCAACTAGAGGAAGCTTTCATGCAGCGACGAATACCTAACGCAGCCAAAAATAAATAAATAAATATATATTTAAAAAATGGTGAGAATAGATATACTTGCCTTGTTAAAAAATAATAAAATAAAATTGTATTTAAAATTGTACCCTTTTCTGAACCACTACCTCTTTTCTCCTATTAGCCAATTTTACACTCTTCCTTTCCCAAGGATAATCAGCATTGCCAGTTCTGTGTTTATCTTTCCAGATATTTTTTCTTTCAACATAAACATATTTATTTATCTATCATTTATCTATTGACTATATATGGGTGTGTACCTACAAATATGTACAGAAAATATATGCTTGTATATATTTATGTGTTTGTATTATTTTTCATGAATAGGGTCAAGTCACATGTATCATTCCAGAATTTTCTTTTCATGTAAAAATATGCCATGGAGATCATCCCCTGTCAGTGCATGTAGTACTTTCTGATCACTGTATAATACTCTATAACATGGATGTAGCTCATTTAATAATTCTTCTATTGGTACTCATTAGGTTATTTTCAGTTACTTATTAATATGCAAAAGTCTGTAATGAGCATTTTTGTAGATAGTTATAGTGTACCTAAACACATATTTCTGTAGAAAGAGGATTCTTAATAAAACTGCTGAGTTAAAGGATGTATGCAGTAGATACCACCAAATTATTTTTAAAAGACTATAAATTTTTGCTTCTATCAGAGTGTATAGAATTACTTGTCTCTTCACATTCTCACCAAATTTGAACATAATTGATATATTTTTCTTTTAAATTTCTACCAAACTGATGGGTGAAAATATTTCTTTGTTTAACTTTTCAGATGATTTTGGAGGTTGGAAACATTTGTATCTGATTCTTAGGCATTTGCAGTCCCTTCTTTTTTAGATTGTTCATAATCTTTGCCCATTTTGCCTTATTAATTTAAACATTTTATTGAATTGTTGTAAATAAATGTCATATGTATGTTGACTAGTTTCTGGACTTTAATTAGATTTACTTTGTGACCTGAAATATAACAAAATTTCTTGTGAGGTTCGTGTGTACTTGAATAGAAAGACGATTTTATGTATAAATTATATGCTCTGCTAAATGTTTACAGCCACATTATATGTAATTTTTCACTAAATAGGATCAAAGATGATCTCTAAGAGAACTGTTGTTGTTAAAACTCTAGGAGAGGAGAGAAAATTTAAAAAATTGCTGTAGGGAATGACAGAAAAAAAAAAAAAAAGGAGGATTTAGATAAGATTATAAGCCAGGATTTAACAGCTAAACATACACCGACAATTGTGGAATGTTTGAGATCCAGAAGCAAAGACCTAGCCAAAGAATGTATATAAAAGACTGTGTATATGGGCACACAAGAAGTTAGCAATACTAGAAAAATTAACATATAGAATGACAATAAACCAGCCATTGCAAAACCACAACCAAGTAATTACGATTGGGTCCATAGCAAGAATCATCTCAATGTGAAACAGTATCTTCTGAGATAGGTAATCCTCATATACTTCCAGAACAAATCATAGGTAGTGGTGATTTATTGTTGATTTGGATACTAATATTAATCCTTTTCATTATCAGATAAAAGAGCCTGACTGGAAAAACAAAACAAAAACAGAAACAAAACTCTGTGAAGAAAATGAAGTCTACATTATTAAATAAGCTTAGCTACAAGGAGCTGTGAGTTGTTTTCTTGTGTATCTTTATGACAAAGGGACTGGGATTCTGTAAATGGGCCTCTTTCAGGGCAGATATGAATTTTATAACTCCAAAAAGAATACAAATTCCACACATGCTTCCAGTAGCCCTGCAGGCTTTGTGAGTAACAAGACTGTGACAGTTTAAATGATTGTAATAATACTGGTATGGTGAACTTCTTTTTGCCCCCTGAAATAAGAAGTTCTGTGCTATTGTGTAAGCCACTAACTGATATACTCTCCTGCATTTATGATTATGACCTGCTTGGAATATTCTGAGAATGTCCTAGCAAGAGAATCAACAGGGGCAAATTTTAGTACTGCTGGAAACTGAAACATCTTTTTTCATTTTATTCAAATATTTACTCTGTTTGGAATTGATCTAACTAAAGTATTTCTATTTTTTTAAGTAGAAATACAAAATAGAGAGAAAGAAAAAAAAACCAAATAGACCTGCCAAAAATGTGTAATAAAAATATGAAAAAACTCATTGCAGAATCCAGCCAATAATTATTATTAACATTCAATTAAGAGTCAAATTATTTATTTTATCCAGCAGAACTCTTTTTCAATAAAATAGTTGAATTATCATGTGAGAATAATTTTCTATGAATTTTGTGAAGATTTTAACCTCTGCCAGCAAGGATTGAAATGTGGCTTTAATAGTTAATGAATTTTCACAAGAGCCAACAGTGTCTTTTTTACATACGATTGCATTTGTATCTTATAAATCTTGAGCTAAATTATAGCTATCATTCCTCTTAAACCTCATCCAAAAATAGAATTAAATTGCCTTAAGTCTTTTTCTTGTGAGTGCAAAATACACATTTATTTTTCTCCACATCTTGTACAGGGATAGAGGTCAATGGGAAAAGAAAAAAAACAAACAAAAAAACATGCATTCAGAGATATTTGAATAAACTCACTTGTATCTGTATCTATTTCTGCTGCATTTGAATTGATGAAATTTCACAGTATAGAAATGTAAATCTCTAGTTAATTATGCAAATAAGTCATCCAGTTCAGGTATGTTATATTTTCAGATTGTTTTGAAGATTGTGTTTATTGGTCAAGATACAGAATGAATAATGGGGAGCATTGTTTTCTTGTTGTCAAAATACATGTTTTAGTAGGAGTAACCAGCTGAAAACAATCAATTCAGTGCTGGGAGCAGCTGCAGTATGCCTTTATGGAACACAATAAATTCAAATTAATTTAATCCAAAATGAATTACAAATTATTTTTGTAAACTACACATTAATCCTTAAGGGTTATTTAAACAGCTGAACTTGATGTCATTTGCCCCATCTGCCACAACAGATGCTTTATTCCAATATGAATATTAAATGAATTTTGAAGGCAATTTCCATTATTGTAAGAAATATTTACAAAATGGAGAAAAGATGACAGTTTCTCTGATGATGGGAATACTTTTCTGTAAATTTTATCATGAAAGGTATTAAAAATATAAAGCATGGCACAAACCTAAGTTTAACTGCAGAATACAAGGACATTAAATACCCCTCACATAGATAATTTCCAGTGTCAGCCTTTTCCCATAGATTATTTAAGCACTTTATACATTAGCTGTTCTTGTAATATTTTGGTTGAATTTACTACTTTCTTTCTAAATGACACATTTTAATTTTATTTACCATGACTTACTTTTAGACTCATGTATTTCTTTTGATTGGAGAAAATCAGATTTGGCATATAGTTATCTTCTATTTTCAATGAGAAAAATTCCATTGAAATTTTCCAAGCATTGATTATATATTGAGAGATTTAAAACATTGGGAGAACAAGAGCTCTAAAGACTATAAAATAAATCACTGAAGAAATACACATGAAGAATGATTTCTTTGTGAGCATAGATTACTAAGAATCAAGGAGCAATTGTGGAACAGGTGAATGCGATGATATATGCAATGATATGCATTGTAACATTGTTTGTGGTGGTAGTGATTTGGTGACGATCTATTTTGCACCACCGAGATAAATGGTAGACATAACATGGTAGATGAGCACTAGGAAGTATTAAACAACAGTTAGAAGCAACAGAATATATGCAAGATAGCAACATGGATAAATCATTAAAATATAGTGTTTAGTGACCAGAGTAGAATATATAATGTCAGTTTCAATTTATTTATTTTTATTCTCATTATAGTCATATGTTACTTCTATGCATTCTTGGTATTTTTGGATGCCAGACAATTTTAATTTTATATGGATATTATGGGACACAATTAAGACACTTGATCCTTTTGCTTCTTGCCTTTAAAGTTTCTCAGGCAGGACTACAAACATGCTTAGCCTAGAGTTAATTATTCCCCACTTCTGAGGCAATGCTTTTGAGTATCTCATACATCATGAGGTTTTCCTGTCTTGCTGGGGGGAAAAAGCAGTATTCACAGTGCTATGTGAGTGTCAGGTATTGCTGCCTCTTTCCTTATGGGTAATTCTTTCTCAAGCATTGGCTAGTTTCCTCACGTGCATTTGCTGATCAGTACTCACTCAAATTCTCAAGAGGGGACCCTCTGTAGATCTCTGTGGTTCTTTCTTTATGCAACTCTTTCCTCTCTCATGTTCTAGCTTGAAAACACCAGTCACCTTGGCCTCTTTGGATTCTCAGCTCTGTCTCCTCAACTCAGGGAGTATGCTCACATCTACTTGGGTTGTCCCGCTTTTGCCACAGCCTGGAAACTATCCTAAGAAAATAATACTGGGCAATTGTAAGGCTCACTTGATTTGTTCCCTGTCTTTCAGGGATTACTATACTTTTTTGCCTGATATCTAGTGTTTGGATAGTCACTGTCTCAAATATGTGTTTTGCTTTTTCAGGTTGCTAGAGATGAGAGGGTAAATCTAGTCCATGTTACTCTATTTTGGCCAGAAGCAAAAACTCTCCAGCTATAAAGTAGCTAGGCTCTCTAGAACTTTTCCAGTATTCAGAGCCTAAGAGTTTTGAAGAGAAAATCCTAATGCTATTCCTAAAATATTTGAAGCCAGTAGTGGATTGACTCTAACTTAAGCTCAATAAAACCAAGAAACAGCTCCATCAAAGATTAGATGGGCACAGTACTAGTGACCTAAGGAAAAAAAAAGATACTTTTCATTTTGGGGGACAGATGCTATTTACTTTAATCTCTAATGTTCTTTTATATCCATCAAACAATCAAAAATTTTATGTCTACATGAATAAGCAAGACCATGTCTATATAGACAACAGATTAAACCATCACTAAGAACATATCCAGAAACTAGTCAAATTTAGGAATAAAGTACAGAAAAATTTAAACCTACTTTAAAATAACCATGTTAATTATTTTAAATAATCTATTGAAAAGATAATAAAATGCAAGCACAAATAGGAATTTCAGCAAAATCATGGAAACTGATTCTAATATTTATATGGAAATGGAAAGTATAAAGAATATCCAAAAGAATATTGAATAACAGAAACAAAATTGGGGACTTAAATACTTCATTTTAAGGATTACTATAATGCTATAATTATTAGTGTGTTACTAGTGTAGGGATGAACGTAAAAATGAAAGGAACGCATTGAAAGTCAAGTAGTAGGCCCACAGATGTTTAGTCAAGCACATTTTTCAACCAAGGCAGTAATTAAACTCAATGGAAAATGAAGTCTTTTTTAACAAATATTGTTATAACACCTGGGTATTTATGGAAAATTATTAGCCTAGACTGTTAGTCACCCATACACAAATATTACTTTGAGACAAACCATAGACCTAAACATAAAGGCTAGAAATATAAAGTTTGTAGAATAAAAGATAAGTGAATATCTTCACAACCTTGGGATGGGCAAAGTTTTCTTAAACAAGACATACAAGACACATCATAAAATAAAACAAATGGAAAACTGAATCTCATTCCAATTAAAATAATTTCTTATTAAAATAAACCTTTTGAAAGTTATTAGGCAGGTCTTCCCTGGTGGCGCAGTGGTTAAGAATCTGCCTGCCAATGCAGGGGACACGGGTTTGAGCCCTGGTCTGGGAAGATCCCACATGCCGCGGAGCATCTGGGACCGTGAGCCACAACTACTGAGCCTGCGCGTCTGGAGCCTGTGCTCCGCAACGGGAGAGGCCACGACAGTGAGAGGCCCACGCACCGCGATGAAGAGTAGCGCCCGCTCACCGCAACTGGAGAAAGCCCTCGCACAGAAACGAAGACCCAACACAGCCAAAAATAAATAAATTAATTAATTAATTAAAATAATAATAATAAAAGTAAATTAAAATTAATATTATTTTAAAAAATTATTAGGCAAATTACAGACTGGTAAAATATTCATAATATATATTTCCATGCACAATATATAAAAGATTCACTCAAAAATGAAAATAACATATTTAAATATGAGCAAAAGAGGATAGAAAATACACAAATGTCCAATAAGTACATGAAATATGACCAAGATCATTAGCAATTAGGGAAATGCATTTTAAATGATCAAAAATGCTCTGTAACATCCTCTAAAATGGCTAAAAATTTCACATGCACACACTCAATATCAAAAGGCACAGAATTTGAGCAACTAGAACTCTCCCACATTGCTGATGTGTATATAATAAGATGATGCCATCACCTTGGCAGTTTATTATAAACCATAGGTCATTACCCTACTACCCAATTATTCTGCTTCTGGCTATGTAATTAACTATAACAAAAATACTTACACAAGAATTTTCACAGGAGCTATATTATAATAGCCCCAAACTGGAAACAACCCAAATTTGCATCAACATGAGAATAGTTTTCAAAAATTAAAGAATATTCACATAAAATATTACTAAATTAAAAGGAACAAACTTGATACGCAAAATGACATGATGCATCTCAAATGCATTACTGTGAATGGTCATATGGGATATGTATATGGATGTCATCAAAGTGAACCCATGAGATCTTTACTTTGCCCATTTATGCAGTCTTTCAATTCAATTCCACTCTACTCTGCACAAAACTAATATTTCTTCAATCTATATTAGTTTTGGGGGGATCTAAACTTTTAAATTCCCCCTGAAATTTCAGCAATTCATTGAGAAAGTCCTAATTCTTACTTTATTTCTTGGGTTCATCTTTTTTTTTTTTTTAACATCTTTATTGGAGTATAATTGCTTTACAATGGTGTGTTAGTTTCTGCTTTATAACAAAGTGAATCAGTTATACATATACTTATGTTCCCATATCTCTTCCCTCTTGCATCTCCCTCCCTCCCGCCCTCCCTATCCCACCCCTCTAGGTGGTCACAAAGCACAGACCTGATCTCCCTGTGCTATGTGGTTGCTTCCCACTAGCTATCTATTTTACGTTTGGTAGTGTATATATGTCCATGCCACTCTCTTACTTTGTCACATCTTACCCTTCCCCCTCCCCATATCCTCATCTTAAGAAAAACAATCACTTCAGAGCACCATGTGTTTTTCCCATTTGAATTAGTTGGAAGTGTATGGTGGAACTTACTGGTTGCTACCCTATCAGTCCACATGCACACAAACAAAACATAACAAAAGGGAGTACACTAGATAAAACAAAATAAGAAGGTTAAGATACAAAAAAAATCAGAATAATTTTCTGGGAAAGAAAAGATTTGTGTGGGTTAGAGAATGGTCATGGCAGGCAGTGAATCTGTCCAGTAAAACCCATTTTCTTCATTTTCCATACTAATAAATTTGAATTGGGCTTGAGAGCTCCTAGCTGGGGATTACCATTTCTTGATCTCTTTGCAGTTTAAGTGTCCATTGACCATGTCCTCTATTATGAAATATGAGAAAAGTGTATGATGTGTATCTTTACAACGTGGGATCATTTAGAGAAGAGGTGAGACTTCCTTACTTTACCTTCCCCTGCCTACTAGCTGGAATCTTGATATAAGAGCTCGCAAGATGTACTGTGAAAGTCCTTGCACCTCGTAAATGATATTTATTGAAAAACTCACTCCTCATGTAAAGAACTTCCCAGATCAATATTATATGGGGAATAGGGCAACTTCTGAAAAATAAAACATTTTCCACGTTTGATTGAATTTTCTGTGATTGAACCCATGTACAGTATATTATTGTGAAGTTAGGGAATTGTAAATTCAAATCACAACCCAAGAAGCAAAAAGATTTTTGACTGTTTCATCTTCTCTCAACCTATATTTTCTAAACAGTAATATCAGGATAATAGTATAACATTGTAAAAAGTAGATTTAAAATTTGAAGGACTGTTACAGAGTAGGTGCTCAAAATATTATAATTCTCTAACATTCATTTTCATTCTATTTATATTTCTTATACGCTTTGAAGGATCAAATACATACCTTAAGGGTTTCCCTGGTGGTGCATTGGTTAAGAATCCACCTGCCAATGCAGGGGACACGGATTCGAGCCCTGGCCCAGGAAGATCCCACATGCCACGGAGCAACTAAGCCCGTGCACCACGACTACTGAGCCTGAGCTCTAGAGCCCGCAAGCCACAACTACTGAGCCCACGTGCCACAAATACTGAAGCCTGCGCGCCTAGAGCCCATGCTCCTCAACAAGAGAAGCCACGACAATGAGAAGCCCGCACACTGCAATGAAGAGTAGCCCCCTCTCATCACAACTAGAGAAAGCCTGTGCACAGCAACGAAGACTTAACACAGTCAAAAATAAATAAATTAATTAATTAAAAAAAAATACCTTATTGTAGGTTGTAACAAACGGAAGTGACTGCCAAATAGTTACATGCTGCATTAAACAGTATGCTGTGCTCCAACAATTTGATAACCTGTCCTTCTACTACCGTTTCATCACCTAGGCCTAGAGTACTTGCTAAACTTGTAACTTTCAAAAAGAACTAGGTAGATTGATTCACTACTATTCGGTAATTTAAACTTTGCAAATGAAACAAATGAAAGAAGACTCTACTACTTTTCTGAGTCTTGTTACATCTGTTTCATGAATACAACTTTGAAGATGGCCTCTTTTAGGGAACCTTACATTTGATACTCACTATACCTCACTTTAAAGTTAGCTTTTGCCTGAATAAAATGCAGTCAAAACATCACATCGCTCATTTAAAAATACATATACTTTGAAAAGTGTAGAAGAGAAGACTGAAAAAAACATAGCAAATTGTAAACATTAATCAGCTTTAAATGTATAAACAAAAACAAAACAACAGAAATAGTTTTTATTATGATGTATGTGGATATGTTATACATACTGGAAAAAAATTAAGAATAAAAATATTTTCCTTAAAGATTACTAGGCCATGTAAAAAATATGGAGTCATTCTGATATTCTCTCCACTAAATGTTTTTAGCTGAGTGTTTACAATATATAAACAATTCTCTTTGAGACCTTGACTTGAATGAACAAACATAAAATCTACTGAAAATAGCTCTGTGTGACTCAGTTCTTCTTAGGAAAAGAATTTCAATTCACTTCTTGGCTATTATCAAGATGAATGCTTCAGTTTTGAGCTTCTCTCCCCAGTTTAGATTTTGGTAAATGTAAGGTCGTTCATTTTTTGAACATTTAACTCAAGCAAGTTAAAAGCTGTGCTATTCAGATTAAAGATACATCTTACTTGTAAACTGAAATGTCATGCAACAATTAAAGTGAAAAGAAATCTTTTATATGTTGGCAATCTATTTCTATTACCACTTCAGTTATCTGATTTTTCTACAGAACTGCAAAGAGCAAGACAGAGCATACTTATGCGTAAAGAATATCAATGTTGTATTCCAAGTGTTGTGAAATACATTTTATGATGTATCCAGAACCATAAATGTGCTATTTATTAATGAGTTTTTATAATATATGTTAAGGAAATGAATATTTTTTCAATAGACTTTAATTCCTTTGCCATGGTATTTCCTGGCAAATAGTGAAATAAATAGTAACTAGATATCCAAGTGATATTTTACTTACTCAATGTCAGAAAGAAATTTACATGATCGACATTTAAAAAGTCCTAAAAATATGCTGTATCAAATTATTAAAGGGAAGAATGCAGCAAAAATATGTGTTTTATTTTTTCTGAAAGTCTAGCCTGTGGGAAGCCTAGTGTTGTTTTCCTACATTATCTCCTTTAATCCTTACAACTTATGGTAGGTATTCTTGCCCCAACATTACATCTGAGGAACATGAGGATCTTATATCTTCATTTACCTTCCCAGAGTCATACAAAACATGGAAAAATGGTTAAGAGGATTCAGTACCCCATGTTATTTCACTGTACATTGCCATCTATGTTACATGAAGTCTCACATAGTATTGAAAAGAAAGATTTAATTGTTTTAAAAAATTTATTGAAGTATAGTTGATTTACAATGTTGTGTGAATGTCTGCTGTACAGCAAGGTGACTCAGGTATATATATACACACACATTATTTTTCATATTCTTTTCCACTATGGTTTATCACAGGATATTGAATATAGTTCCCTGTGCTATACAGTAGGACCTCGTTGTTTATCCATCCTATATGTACTAGTTTGCATCTGTTAATCCCAAACTCCCAATCCTTCCCTCCCCTATGCCCCCTCCCCCCTTGGCAACCACAAGTCTGTTCTCTATGTCTATGAGTCTGTTTCTGTTTCATAGATATGTTCATTTGTATCATATTTTAGATTCCACATATAAGTATCATATGGTATTTGTCTTTCTCTTTCTGACTTACTTTGCTTAGTATGATAACCTCTGGGTCCAGCCATGCTTTATGGCTGAGTAATATTCCATTTTATATAGGTACCAGGTTTAATTTTTATGGTAATCCACAGCCATATTTTCTCCAATATATTGCCAGACTACTTTTTCCTTTAAATTTCTTTCTCAGTAAATATGTTTCATGAACCATATTTCTTTGTCAAGAACTTCATTTTAATTCTTTGGTCCACCTAGAACATTCCACAGAATTTTTTTTTTAATTACGACTATTTTTTTAAAGCAGTTTAAGGTTCACAGCAAAGTTGAGGGGAAGGTAAAGCAAATTTCCACTTACTCCTTGTCCCCACACATGCATAGCCTCCCTTATTACTAATATCCCCCTCTAGAGTGGTACATTTATTACAATTGATATTTTCATTTTATTATAAATACTTTTAATTATTCTGAAGATTTCCTCTTTGAGCCGTGTTGTTTAATCTCCACGCATTTTGGTATTTTCCTGTTATCTTTCTCTTATGGATTTCTAGTTTAATTCCATTGTGGTCATACTGTATGATTTCTATTCTTTTAACTTTGTTAAGGTGTGTTTTATGGCCCAGAATATGGTCCATTTTGGTGACTTTCCTATATGAGCTTGAGAAGAATGTGTATTCTTCTGTTGTTGGATGAAGTAGTCTATAGATGTCTTTTACATCCAGTTGATTGATTGTGTTGTTGAGTTCAACTATGTCCTTGCTGATTTTCTGTCTGCTGGATCTGTCCATTTCTGAGAGAAGAATGTTGAAGTCTCCAACTATGATAATGGATTCATCTACTTCTTGCAGTTCTATTGGTTTTTGCCTCACATAGCTTGATGCTCTGTTGTCAGGCACATACATGTTAAGGATTGTTGTGTTTTCCTGGAGAACTGACCTCTTTATCTTTAGGTAATGCCCTTCTTTATGCTTGATCATTTTCCCTCCTTTAAAATCTGTTTTATCTGAAATTAATAAAGCTACTCTTGCCTTTTGTTTTGATTAGTGTTAATTTGGCATATTTTTCTCTATTTACTTTTAATTCATATGTGTCATAGTTTAAGTGAGTTTTTTATAGACAACATATAGTTGGGTCTTGGTTTTTGGTCCACTCTAACAATCTCTGTCATTTAATTGATTTCTTTAAACCATTGACATCTATAGTGATTATTAATACAGTTGGATTAATATCTACCATATTTGTTACTGTTTTCTGTTTATTGCCCTAGTTCTTTGTTCTTATTTTTTGTTTTCCACCTTTAGTTTTTTGCCTTTTGTGATTTTAATTTAGCATTTTATATGATTCCATTTTTCTCTTTTTTAGCATATTGATTATGCTTCTTTTTTAACTTTTTTTTTCTTTATTTTTGTGTTTGTCCTGGAATTTCCAATACTTACAGTTAATCCAAATCTACTTTCAAATACCACTGCATCACTACAGTGGTAGTGTGAATATCTTATATAATAATCCTAATTCCTTCCACTTGTCCCTTGTATCATTGTTGTCATTCATTTCTGATATATATGCATACAGAAGCATATAAATATAGATACATTAAATACATACATAACCAAATATACTGTTGTTATTATTTTGATGTTAATATTAATTAATTTTTGAGGTTCAAATTTTTATACTTATTTTTTCAAAGATTTCTGTTTTCTTAATGTCATGTTTAGAATAGGAACTATTGGTAGTAAAGCTTATTAAGACTCTTGATACATACAGAAAAAATTATTTTATAAGGATTACAGCAATTAAGTTCCCATTGCCTTATATAATTACTCATTTAACAATATACATTAAATAAATTTTTCAATCCTATAACAAATATTTGATCTCATCATCTTTTAAAGAAATAAATAATATTTTCACAAGTTTTATAGCAATGATTTTATTGAGTAAATTACTTGCTCATGTAATTTGTTTTCTTTTTTCTTTTATTAATGGTTCTCAGCAACAGTTGAATTAAACAAATTAATCATCTACCTCAGATGATGAAATATTATTATTATCAGTCCAGTTGATGTCTCTATTGTTTAAAATTTTATTTTTCATTCTTTTTAATGCCATCTCTATTCTTTTGTCTAGTCCTCATGATAAAGTACCATTTTAGTGTTTGGGTATGTTTCTGTTCATTTGTTAACATCCTTAGAAGTCATAAAGTGTCTTTTATACATGTACATTTAATTTACTTCACCTAAATGGCACAGTGTTATGCACCTAATTCCTTTTTCTATGTTTCCCTTCTTCCATACTATAAACTCTTTTAAAAGTATATTTATCATTCATTCTCTTGAATTTTTGTCTTTTTCTAATTTCCTTTTGTGACTTTGTTTTTTAAAGATATAAACCATTTTGGAGTGATATTAGAAATGGCTAGGAATAATTTAGAGTGAGAAATAATTTTCTGATTTTGGTTTTTATCTTCCTGTAATATTTGGATAATATAGTAACTGATGATTGATATTCAGGAAATTAATGCGTAACTGTTATGGACTGAATGTTTCTTTTTCCTTCAATGTTCCTCCAAATTCATATGCTAAATGTTTCCTCCAAAATCATATACTAAAACCCTAACTTCTAGTGTGGTTATATTTGGAAATGGGGACTCTAAGGAAGTAATTAAGGTTAAGTTAGTTCATAAAGGTAAGGCTCTGATTTCATAGGATTAGTGTCCTTATAAGAAGAGACATCAGAGAGCTGGCTCTTGCTCTCTTGCACAAAGAAAAAGGTCATGTGAGCATACATCAAGATGGTAGCTGCCTACATCCCAAGAGAAGAAGCCTCAGAATGAAACCTACCTTGCTGGCACCTTGATCTAGGACTTTACAGACTCTGTGATTGTGAGAAATAAATTTCTCTTGTTTAAGTCATCTAGTTTGTGTTATTTTGCTATGGCAGCCCAAACGGATTAATACAATGTCTTGCCCCCATTTTTTCATGTTGCTTTCTTGTTTAACAATGTGTCATGAATTACACTCTTCTCCATCTAGGTCTATCCCTATCCTAAACACTTTGGTGGTCATATCAAAATCTTTTGAGAAGTATTTTCAAAATTTCTCATTTTCCCTCAGGATTCAGACAAGTGAGGTTCTTTTACTGATGGGATGGCTCATACCTCATACATATTCATGTTGTAAAAAAGTTTCGATAGTCTTCCCTCACCCAAAACATCTAGAATTTCAACAATATTTTCTTATTTTTGGAGTTTCAATTGTCCTTTAATTTAGCCTTTTGAGATCCATGGGTTGAGGATCACTTGCCACAGACACACCTGAAATGCTGTGGAAATTTTAACATTACTGGCCTATACTAACATCAGAATCAGTAGTGCTTTGATAAGGAGATTAGAATATGGGTTAATGACAAGTTCTCCAGGTCATTATAACACATCTTAGGCATGTTAAAGTGTAATTCTCATATAGACAATCCATTGGGAAATATGTAAATATATATAAAACTCTACAGAATTTCTTTTTATTTTCCTCTGAATAGTTCATTTTTCTAGCCAAATGTATCCTTGATCTTGTTGTATATCTGGTGTTATTTTCTCATAATCTGAAATAAACTATTTTCCCTATTTCAGAGGTTATAATCAGAACTACTTGAGAAGGAACAATAAATGTTTTGGAAGAATCAACTTTTTATGATTAGTAATATAATTTGCTGAAGGCATCTGTTATTATTTTTGTTTATAGTATAATTTTCTGAAGGAAATTAAAAAAGACAAATCTTTAACAAGGAAGTATAGACACAGAGAAAGCAGTGAATATTTTATATAAAGAAAAACAATATAATAAGGTGGTGAGCACAAATACACACAACATAGATTTATAAATCAAATGACAATATGCATTTATCTATTGTACAAAGTTTTCCTAAGCCAAACTTGGAGTATTTTTATATTAGTTAAGTTACTAAATAGCTACTATATTCCTAAATTTTAATTCATTATCTTGTTTTTTTTTATTTACAATACCAGTTTTCTGAATAGTACAAAGTTGCATTTCTACACCAGTGGTCCCCAACCTTTTTGGCACCAGGGACTGGTTTCGTGGAAGATAATTTTTCCACAGACAGGAAAGGAGGGGTGGGAAGGGATGGTTCAGGTGATAATGCAAGTGATGGTTCAAGCAGTAATGTGAGTGATGGGGAGTGATGGGGAGCGGCAGATGAAGTTTCACTCTCTTGCCCACTGCTCACCGCCTGCTGTGCAGCCAGGTTCCTAACAGGTCGCCTGGCCTGGGAGTTGGGGATCCCTGTTCTAAACCACACAATATAAGAAGGATGTAGGTTCTTTTATTTTTTTAATAAATTTATTTATTTTATGTATTTATTTTTGGCTGTGTTGGGTCTTTGTTGCTGCGTGTGGGCTTTCTCTAGTTGCAGCGAGTGGGGGGCTACTCTTCGTTGTGGTGCACGGGCTTCTCATTGTGGTGGCTTCTTTTGTTGCTGAGCACCGGCTCTAGGCGCGCGGACTTCAGTAGTTGTGGCACGTGGGCTTAGTAGTTGTGGCTCATGGGCTCTAGAGTGCAGGCTCAGTAGCTGTGGGGCACGGGCTTAGTTGCTCCGCGGCATGTGGGATCTTCCCGGACCAGGGATCAAACCCGTGTTCCGTGCACTGGCAGACAGATTCTTAACCACTGTGTCACCAGGCAAGTTGGATGTAGCTTCTTTATACTGTCTTTTAGATGAATCACTTTGCTCTACTTTTAGCAGTATACCCTGCAAGAGCTACTAATCTGCTTCACATTCTAAATCCATTGTTCTTGTGAGTAATGGAAATTCCCTCCAGATTTCTGCAATAGGTTCATTGCCAGTCAGTTTGGTATTCTGTGATTTTTACATATTTTTGGCTGTTTGTAAATTTTTGTGGGAGGTTGGGAGTAGTTGTACCAGGAAAGGAGGGTCAGATGGCATTGTATGATGGAATAGCAATTTCATTCCATATTTCTATTATGAAGTTGTTTGTGCCATAAGGTACTTTGGGTGAGTCCTACATCCTCAAATGCTCAGTAAACTTCCGTGTGAAATCTACACTCTTATAAAACAGTTTCATCATATCATTCAGATTGTTATCAAAGTGGGTTCTAACTATCAAAACTCACCAACTCTTTGTTGATGTTCCTTTCAACCACTAATTCATGTGTGAAATAATAATTCTCTAAATATTGTCTGGAAAATTTGCTTTATAAGAAACATACATCATCTGCAAAAATAATTATTTTATATTTATTAGAATTGTATCTAATTGCAGCAAAATGCATAGTGACAGTGGCTTATATAAAGTAGTGTTTTTAATTTTTTCACCTAACAAAAATTTTGTAAGTAAGCAATCCAGGGATGTTACAGCAGTTCCATTACGCCATTAGACAGTCACACTGATTATTTTGCCTCCTATATTACTATTTGAATTTTAGGAAGAAAGAATGAGAAGGGCAAGAGGCAGTTGCTAAGAGTCTGTCTCAATGATATGTTTATTAGCTTCATTAAGCTACATTTGGAGTGGGGGGTGGGATGGGGATGTCCCTGATTTGTAGCATTTGCTGATTTCGTTGATATAAATACTGTTCTTGCAAGCCAGTGAAATAGATGGTTTTACCACAGACTCTTGGCTCCGCCCTCTTTTAAAGCACTTTCTGGGAGCCACACTAAACAATTTCTATTTATATCTGATTACTCAGAATTGTATTCTGTAGCAACCCCTTGCTACAGAGGAGGCTAGAAAATAGTACTGCCCTAAAATCAGGGAAGGGGAGAATAGCTGTTAGGCCAAAAGTGTCTGCTATAGTTGTCCATGAAAAACAATAAAATAATATTAGAAATACTTCTGAGGAAGAGAATATTCAGAAAAAATAAATTAGGTTACTTCTATAAAGTAGCAGAAGCAGGCAAATTGAAAGATTGCACACAGTAGATGCATAATTCAGTGCTGAAATATCTTATTAAAAAGTTATTAAATTTGAATATGTAAATATGTAAAGGAATGAAAGTCAAACTGCTGAAAATATTCATATCTTTAAAATATTTGGACGATAGAAAAATATTCTCATTGCATAAAATTTCATTATGGCTATATATATATATATATATATATATATGCTTCAAATGAAGCATATACAGAACATATTTAACATAAATTTATTAATGTCTAATAATGTATAAAATGTAAATTAGTGGCAATGCTAGCAAGTGGATTTTATCACTTAAAATTGAATTAGAGTCCATTTGTTCTAAAAATAAATTGGGGAAGAAAATATGTATATTCCAAGTACAGAAAATTTTGCTTTTTCTATTCCATTAGAATTCCAAGCAATAACTAAGAGAATAATTATTCCCTGACTCTAAGATGGAGTCAAGAAGATTCATGGGTTCATTTTGTCTGGATCATTGTTTTCATTCTTTCTAAAATCTACTCTATTATTTATTTTCTAATAAAAATCTACTGTGTGCTAGGCAATTGTGTTAAGACATCTTTTAGTCTATTGGGGAAGATAGTCAATAAAAATCATTTAAAATATGGAATTCTTACCAACTTCCACTGCAAGGAGGAGCTAAGAACCCTATTACCCATAAACTAAACTAATTTGAGAATCATTGAAAGCTTAAAAATTAATTCCTCAGTTAATACAATTGTTAAAAATTGTTTTCCCTCAAGTGTAAAATCATAGAAGAAAATGAAGTACACATTTCTAACTGCGTCATGCCTCCCATGATGACAGATCACCTTCTTTGTTTATCTATAGCCAGATATATCTATAATAGGTAATTCCACAGCAAAAGTTGCAAATGATTATGCTTCTATGTTATGGTCATATTCTCCTCAAGTTTCTTCTGACAATTTTGATTGATTCCAGTTTCTAAAAGTGAGATACTATGTCTTTTTAAAATTATAGTCCCAATATATATCAAATTCCTGAAATTATAATAAATGGTTGAAAATAAATGTTGAATGAATAAATGGAAGGCTGAGAGGATATCAGTGGTGTGCTGAAGTTCTGTATTGATAAAAGGCAAAGTGAGTTGGAAAGCAGCTGATAGCCCAAGAAAAAGCTTTTCAATAAATAGTAAAGGCAAGAGACATTGACTCTAGTATGATTTTGGACTCATGCCATACATATTTGTCATTATACATCTAGTGAAAACTAAATTATTAATGCTAATGGACTCTATGGATAATTTAAAATAATTTCTTACTAAGACAATGAAATACTTTTTTATACTTACAAAAGAATATGAAAGACCCATATGTTAAGAATCTGCATTTCATCAAAATAATGAAATATGCCTTGACAATATTACTTAAGAGAAGCTAAAATGTGTGTGTGTGTGTATATATATATATATATATATATATATATATATACACAGCTCCTAGTGGCTCTTCTGAACTTGCAATTCCTTCATATGTTTGTAAAAGTGCCTTTTTTATTTGACACTTTTATAGACTTTTTAATTAAATACTTTATATATATACGTGTGTGTATATATGTATGCATATATATATATATATTTTATTACCCAGCTATATTGGTCTTTTCTTTTTCTATCCCTTAATTTCAAAGGGATAGATATATTTTCATTACTGAACAATAGATAGTGCTAAATTGAGCTGTCCTAAATCTTTCATGATATTTTCTTCTTGAATGTTTTAAGAACAAGCTTATTAGAGCTACTAGCCCTTTCCTGGTAAATAATACATATTTTAGTAAATTCTTTATTCAGTTAAGAATCATTTTTAATTATGTACTAAGAACTGTGCTAGGTATTAGACAATTTCTAGGGGGAAACATCCTTGATTTTAAGAAGCTAATGATTTTAATAAAAAAGACATTTTTACAAACAAATGAAGGAATTGCAAGTTCAGAAGAGCCACCAGGAGGTATGTAGTCAAGCATAAGGAAAGCACATGGATTTTAGAACCGGCACCTTCACTTGATTTAGAATATTAAGGTGGGTGGAAAAAATAGTGTTTTGTTTTTTTTTAAAGAATGACAGCAGGAAGATCAGCTATGAAAGAATTTTTCAAGCAGATTTTCTGAGGATGAATTCCCTAGAAATAGACTCAAAAGAGGTAGTTGCATGTGAGGAAGCAACGAAGTCAAGATTGGAAAGAGAGAGAAACTGACTCTCAATGTCATGGCAGCTGAAGTTTCAACCAATCTTATATGGAGTGCTAGAGCTTAGATGGTCCTGTAGACTTGTCTTTGCACAAGTCTACATTTTTGTACCTGTCATTGCCACAGGCAATTGCATTTTTGCACCTGTCATTGCCACAAGCCCTCCCTAACAGAGGGTATGATTTTTTGAAGCAGTTCCCTGTGCCTGGGGGGAATTCCTAGGGAGAGAAGTTGTTATAATATTCCCAGGACATAGGGGATGGACATGCTGGCCATGAAGAGAGGATCTAAGCACAGTGCCTTAGTATACACCACAGTCCATCTTTTATACCACTAGATCCACTTACTTCTTGTAAGTTCTCAATTGGGCAGAGATGTTGTTACAGGATTCTGGATAGACTTTTTCTCTGGGTAATTTTAAAAGAAGACAATAGGCAAAGTCATTCCTACTATCTCCTTTTATTTCCCTAAGCCATGCATCGTGTGTTCTATCTATTATCTATCTATCTATCTATCTAGCTAGCTAGCTAGCTACCTAACGTCTATATCTCATCCAATTCTTACAAGGTATCTTTCTGTAGCTGATGCTTCAGCTCTGCCATCAAAAAGTTTTTCCATCACCTATTGGGCTAGTAAATGTGTGATGGTGCAGTATGTGATAGTAACTGTAGCTTCCATAGTCCTGGATCCACTGTCACACCTCTTTTTGTGTAATATAGTTTTCTTGGTCAGAGGAGTGATTACACAAATTCTCTATTGAGAGACCAAACACTCTGTAAGCACTAGGATAATGGTGCTGGTTAAGGCACTGAAAGCAGAAAAGGCAATTCCATATTTGTAATATGTGCCAATTCTAGTCAAGATGAATTACTGTCTCTTTCAAGATAAAAGGCATCCATTCTCATCAATTTGCCAAGAAGTAGCTAGTGTCTTTGAGGGATGGTGCCATATTGATGGAGCATTGGTCTCTGTTGCTAGAAGGTTGGACATTCAGTAGCAGCAGTGGTTAGACCAGACTTGTTGAGTAAAGCGCATATTATTGGTCCTACACATAGTTTTAAAATTCCTTTCAGCATTGCTACTCTATCCATGAACACTTTTGGCTACACTAGGGTTATTGATGACAGAGCCCAGCTGACATTACCTGATCAAGTTATTCTTCTACTGGATGTTTAGTGTCTCCCCTTTGGTGATTGTCCTCCAAGCAGGATTAATACATAATCAAAAATCTTCAGAATTTCTACTGACTCCTGTAGGTCAATCTACATTTCTCTACTCCAGACCTCTGCATTCCTAATCTTGCAACACATTTTTTTATTCAAGACCCTAAATAGCCACAAGATCTGAGACAGGACTCAATTTACTACTTGACTCCTATTGCCCTAGTCAAACGGGGGGACCATAGTTGTGCTTGGGATCTATGAGTAACAATGTTAAGTCTAGCCCTGAATTAAACAATTTAAGAAAGGTCCCCCAATTCCTGATAATCTAAGCAAATATTCTGTCTTTTGGAGAAAGGATTGCAGTGATTAATATTGAATATACTTGCCATGCTGGTTTTAGAGTCCCTCCACATAGGAATCTGCCCTCTTCTTTAATCAGTGTGTTCTAAGCCTGAAAACAGGCTCAATTCCAAAAAAAAAAAAAAAAAAATAGGTGAAGATAAAATCTCTATCTGTCTGTCAATCTTTCTCTCTATCTACATATTTATGTACAATGCCCTCATGCCCTTGCTCATCCATCCTTGTGTTTTTTTGACTGTATAAATTAAGCAAGTCCATTGTTGACCACATATTTGCTTTCCTCTAGAAACACCATGTTCTGTCAACCAGTTCATTATTTTGTGCAAACTGGATCCCTTCTGACAATCACTTTGCTCTTACCAGTCATTGCAGTAATTGTGCTCACCTTGCTCCTGCCATTTTAGCACCACTTGGCTCTGATTGAAATCTTATTATCATTGCTATCAAGTTCTGTATAGCTTTTTCTATTATAAATCCTATTCTAAAGAGGAAGGTTACCACTGAATTTCTTCATGTTTCTGGTGCTGTTTATTTTTTGTTGTTGTTTGCTTTGTTTTGTTTTTGTTTTCGTTTCCAGTGCATTCCTAATTACTTTAGTAATAGACAATACTCATAGTCCTCCTGTGGAACCCTGTGATGTTCTGATATTAAATATTGTATCCTATTTCTCTCCCATGATGGTTCTGAAATTACTAATTCACTTAATGTGGGTCATTGCCTTTATTAATAACCATCTTAGAGGTATGGTAGCACTGTCTCTCGAAGTCCTTTCTGGGCTGTTAAATTCTATAACATAGGAAAGTGTTCCTGGATCTATCAGCTGTCCCTTACCTAAATTTGTTTCTACCTCTTTTTCCCCTTCATATGCCATCTCTAGATTCTGTCTCATCTTTACTTTCCCCTCTGCTAGTACCTTCTAGCCAGATTCTGCTGTTTCTTTGTCATATAATCTCTCTTCTTCCATAGCAGGTCTAAAACTTCCTCATTCTGGATGTTTTGGAATTTAACCTTTGTTGGCCAGATTTTACCTCTTCATAAGGGTGAGATGTCTACATTTGCAGACCAAGGAGGTACAGAAGAACCTGGGATTTCATGTTTCTTAACTGCATCTACTTAAATATTTTCTTACTAAGTCTTATGATCTGTCTTCTTCCCTGTTGGTGCCCTTACCTTGGCACAGGAAACCTACATGGCCTGAGATTTCAACCTTCTCTACTGCTACTTTTTCTGTTACTTCTCACGCCTGGTCTTTTCTTCTGTCTGCCCTCTGTCTGCAGACAAATGTTTACTAATAGCTACCAAGGAAGTCTTCTGGCTTTAACATTTTGCCTTGAATTTGTGATTAATTTGGCTCAGTCTGTTATTATCTTTCATTAATGAATTGATGACACTAAGAATAATCGTCCAATTCTGTTGTCCTTAGAGTTACCAATTCCTATATTTCCTAGGGGTCAAAAGTACTGCATCAGTCAGTGTTTTCACTTCCACCAATGAAAATTTTAACAGTTGCTCTGCTAGAGTTTTACAAGGATTATCAGTGGTCCACCTATGACTGGTGATAAAACCCTCATTTTCAGCCATCAAGGGATCTCTCTGTAAAATCCCACTCTGGAGTCTGCTTCCCAGGATGACTTTTGGTAGTGACTGTCTAGATTGGGTTTCCTGGCAAAATACAGAGGGTTGCATGCAAAAGGTTTACTGGGAAGTGTTTGAGGAGATATACCTATAAAAAAACAATGAAAGTAGAATTAGACAGAGAGGAATGTTGATTCACATTGTTGTTGCAACTTAGACCTCAGCATATCCTACTGAGAATTCTGAAGCTGTGGTGACCCTTCAAAAATGTTCACAATTGAAGCAAAGGCTGGGACTTTTAAATCTCTCATTAACCAGCTTTCAGCTGCAGACCATCTCTTAGGATGAGTAGAAACCTTAGGTGAAGCAGTTCCCTGAAACCCAGAATAATGCCTAATGAGGAGCTCAGCCTTGATTAATCACCAGTTGACATTCCCAGCAGCTGGCAGATGAGTGTGTTGGCCCAAAATAGGGGATCTCAGTGGAGCATCATTTTACATAAAACACATAGAAAATTCAGTCCAGTTCATATGGAGTCATAAGAATTGAATGAGCAGAAAGAAGGAACATGAATATAACATCAACAGAGATAAATTTAATAAAAACACACAGTTATAAGTTGCCACAGATGTTAATTACTATTAAATCAATGAAGTAAGCAGCAGTTTGAACCAATGAAGTAAAACTTGATGATGTATTTCTAGGTTGTTATGAATATCTTTTGTATAGCTCTTAAAAAGTGGTAATACTTAATAGATGATAATAATCTTCCATTTATCTCAATAACAATTTGCATTCTTAATTTAAAATAAAGATTCAGTATTGGATATGAAAAGAATAGTCTTATTTTGCAGCTCTTTGTAAAATTAACTTTGAATAAAAGTCAAAATAAGACAAGTCTGTTCTTTGCCTCTTTCATCAGAGATCACACAGATCACCAAGGGGCTAACTAGATTAGGGAAACCTTCTGGAAAGAAGAAAATAAATTACAAACTAATTTACTCCTTCCTAAAGGTTTATTTTGCTTTTGTAATACGATTATTCTTACATAGATGGCTGAGTTTGTAATTTCTAACACATAAATAAATTAGAATGGAAGAGATTTTAGTTTTAGAATCTTTCTCAAGTTGAGTACTTAAAACTTAAAGAGTATGAGATGAGTGAAAATGTAATAGTAACATTCCTACCATTTTTTCTAAAAGTTGACTGAAACTATGAAGATGAAAGAAAAATAAATGCTATAATCATTACTGAAGTACATTTGACTTTATGAGGAAATTTTACTAAATATGGTAAAGTGGATCCTCATTGAAGAATGTCAGTAAGGGCCAATTTACAATAACTTTTCCTAGAGTGCAGGAAAGTTCAAAGCTAGGGGAAATGGTGGCCTATAGAAGAGATACATGTATCTTGTTTGTAGCCTACAGTGTGTGTGTGTAATATGATACTTCATTGGCACGCAAACATAAACAATAGATGGGCAGTCCTCCATGCTAATGAAACAAAGCTCCCAGGTCTGGTTGAGTACCTTGCGTACCTGGAAGAGACACTAGATAAAACATACACTAGATAAAACATACGACCAGTGAAACTGACCATTTAGTCATAATTTCAATAAACATAGAAAAAGTAATGTAGGACAAATATGTAATCACCAAAGAAAAGTACAAGTTTAAAAAAATAGAATATTAACAAATTTTAAGTCTTGGTAGCTTAGACCTCTGGAAAATGGCACATGTATATAAGAGATAATTTTCTAAAATGAAAGAGAAAAATATTATAAAATTTAATGGGTATAAATGTTTTATTATCTTTAGACCTGAATCTGAATCCTATAGTTTCAAATTTGGATTTATAATTTTGCAAATGTAATTCCTTTATGTTTATTACTTATTTTATTATCTTTCTGTATAGGTTGTAGTGAATATCATATAAGAAGAATGTTACTCAACTCTCTGGGAAAATATACATATATATGGAAGTAGTATTAGCTTTCCAATTGTGGACTGAAAATCATGCTTCTGTGTACTTCAAGAAAAAAATGTTTACAAGTCCAGGTTCATACTGCTTGCCACAAGACAGGCCAGTAAATCAAGAGACAAGTTGTTGGGGCAAGGAATATGAACTTTATTGGAGAGCCAGCAGACAAAGAAGATGGTGGATTAATGTCCTAAAGAACCATCTTCCCTGAGTCAGAATCCAGGCTTCTTTTATATTAAAAAGTGAGGAGGTAAAGTTCTGGTTCCAGCCAGACTCTAGAAAGGATGTGTTAATTTTTTCCTTCCTGCATCCATTCAGGGGTGGGCCTGATCAGGATGTTTTCTGTGAGCTAAACAATAGTATTTTAGCTTAACGCTCATTACCTGGGAGGCAGGGTTCCCAGAGATGGGCCATTGTGTATAATTTAAGCTTATAGGCAGCAAACCTTTAGTGACTAACTTGTAATAGAATGCAAAGGTTCTTCCCTATTATGGAAAAGATTTGACATTTTTTATTTTCTAAAATATAATACTAAATAGAATTTTGGAAACAACAAATAACACATTTCTCTCCTACAGTTTCCCCATTCTCACACTCTAGCCACCAAAATAATGATTTTGATGTTTCCCCTTCTCTTCCCTTAACAAGTCACAATTAGGCATGGGAAGCAAGGATGCATTTCGTGAATAGCAGATACAGGCATCTATAGAAAATTCTACAGTAGTCTATAGAAATTTAGCCTGTCAGCAATGTAGATACCACTTTAATCAAATAAGGAATGTTGCTAGACTACAGTTTACAGTAGTCATAATGATGACAGTAGGTTACTAATAAATTTAAATTATTTAAACTTATTTAAATTATATGTCACACATTTTGAAAACTTTTAAGATAGGAAATAAAACATTTTCAGTTTTAAATGCCCTAATTTCCTGCTCAATTAAAGCATGGTATTATCCAATGGTGAAAAAAATTTTGGATAGTTTTCTCTTTCTTCTGTCTATGGAAAAATGATTTTTTCATAATCAATGCAAAACGCATACATGAATATTTATTCAAGAATTAGATATTAATGAAATAACAGATAAATATATTTAAAGTGTAAAACATTTTAGTGCAGCAAAATATACAAATTTAGTACTGTACTAAATTAGATAAAAATGAATTTCTTTACATATTAGTCACTGATATTTATTTATTTACAATGTGACAGTGATCAAATCAGATTGAAAAAAAGTCCTAAGAAACTTCCTGCTTCCATGTCTTGTTAGAAGAAAGGCATGGATGACATATATCAAATAACTTTCACTATTATTCTAATATCTATCTTCAAAATCACAAGACTTCAATAATTGAAATAAGCAAATAGAAAATTACTGCAGAATGAAATGGAAATTTGGGACCCACTGAATGGTTTACTTGAAAAGCTGCTTCAAATACCAAAGACTGTATTATTGTAATTGTTCTCCCTTTGAAATCTATTTCTCTCCTGTTACAGAAGAATGACAATAAGGCAAAAAAAAAAAAAAAAAGAATTTCAGCAAAATTGACAAAACAGGTATTTGGCTATTTTCTTCACTCTATTGAAAGAACAGTTTGAACCAGTTTCTCCTCATTCATTAATGAGTCTTTTCTTCCTTATTTTTTCACTGTATAAACAATTATTCACAATATAATCTATTTAAGCAAGGTTTACATGAACATAATTTTAATGTGAAACTCTGTATTATTTATTGAAAATTTCCACTATGAAAAGTCCTTTTACCAGGGCTTGATTTGTGACCCAAGATATGATCTATCCTGGAGAATGTTCCATGAGCACTTGAGAAGTAAGTGTATTCTGTTGTTTTGGATGGAATGTCTTATAAATATCAATTAAGTCCATATTGTTTAATGTGTCATTTAAAGCTTCTGTTTCCTTATTTATTTTCATTTTGGATGATCTGCCCATTGGTGAAAGTAGGGTGTTAAAGTCCCCTACTATGATTGTGTTACTGTTGATTTCCCCTTTTATGGCTGTTAGCAGGTGCCTTATGTATTGAGGTGATCCTATGTTGGGTGCATAAATATTTACAATTGTTATATCTTCTTTTTGGATTGATCCCTTGATCATTCTGTAGTGTCCTTCTTTGTCTCTTGTAATAGTCTTTATTTTAAAGTCAATTTTGTCTGATATGAGAATTGCTACTCCAGCTTTCTTTTGATTTCCATTTGCATGGAATATTTTTTTTTTTCCGTCCCCTCACTTTCAGTCTGTATGTGTCCCTAGGTCTGAAGTGGGTCTTTTGTAGACAGCATATATATGGGTCTTATTTTTCTATTCATTCAATCAGTCTATGGCTTTTGGTTGGAGCATTTAATCCATTTATATTTAAGGTAATTATCGATATGTATGTTCCTATTAACATTTTCTTAATTGTTTTGGAATCGTTATTGTAGGTCTTTTCCTTCTCTTGTGTTTCCTCCCTAGAGAAGTTTCCTTAGCATTTGTTGTAAAGCTGATTTTGTGGTGCTGAATTCTCTTAGCTTTGGCTTGTCTGTAAAGGTTTTAAGTTCTCCACTGAATCTGAATGAGATCCTTGCTGGTTAGAGTAATCTTGGTTGTAGGTTTTTCCCTTTCATCACTTTAAATATGTCCTGCCACTCCCTTCTGGCTTGCAGAGTTTCTGCTGAAAGATCAGCTGTTAACCTTATGGGTAGTCCCTTGTATGCTATTTGTTGCTTTTCACTTGCCTCTTTTAATATCTTTTCTTTGTATTTAATTATTGATAGTTTGATTAATATGTGTCTTGGCATGTTTCTCCTTGGATTTATCCTGTATTGGACTCTCTGTACTTCCTGGACTTGATTGACTATTTCTTTTCCCATATTAGGGAAGTTTTTGAATATAATCTCTTCAAATATTTTCTCAGTCCCTTTCTTTTTCTCTTCTTCTTCTGGGACCCCTATACGTCAAACGTTGGTGTGTTTAATGTTGTCCCAGATGTCTCTGTGACTGTCCTCAATTCTTTTCATTCTTTTTTTCTTTATTCTGCTGTGAGGTAGTTATTTCCACTATTTTATCTTCTAGGTCTCTTATCCGTTCTTCTGCCTCAGTTATTCTGCTATTGATTCCTTCAAGAGAAGTTTCAGTTTCATTTATTGTGTTGTTCATCGTTGTTTGTTTGCTCTTTAGTTCTTCGAGGTCCTTGTTAAACGTTTCTTCTATTTTCTCCCTTCTATTTCCAAGATTTTGGATCATTTTTACTTTCATTACTCTGAATTCCTTTTCAGGTAGACTGCCTATTTCCTCTTCATTTGTTTGGTCTGGTTTATTTTTACCTTGCTCCTTCATCTGTTGTGCATTTCTCTGTCTTCTCATTTTGCTTAACTTACTGTGTTTAAGTAAGTAAACTGGGGTCTCATTTTCGCAGGCTGCTGGTTTGTAGTTCCCATTGTTTTTGGTGTCTGCCCCCAGTGGGTAAGGTTGGTTCAGTGGGTCATGTAGGCTTCCTGGTGGAGGGGACTGGTGTCTGTGTTCTGGTGGATGAGGCTGGATCTTGTCTTTCTGGTGAGAAGGACCGTGTCCAGTGGTGTGTTTTGGGGTGTCTGTGAACTTATGATTTTAGGCAAACTCTCTGCTAATGGATGGTGTTGTGTTCCTGTCTTGCTAGTTGTTTGGCATGGGATGTCCAGCACCAGAGCTTGCTGAGCTGGGTTCTAGCATTGAGATGGAGATCCCTGTGAGAGCTCTCGCCAATTGATATTACATGGAGGGAGATCTCTGGGTGTCCAATGTCTTGAACTCAGCTCTCCCACCTCAGAACTCAGGCCTGACACCCAGCCAGAGCACCAAGACTCCATCAGACACATGGCTGGAGGATGGGCAAATCAGAAAGGAATCAGGTTTCTGGCCCTTGGATGGTGGCCCACTTGAGATTGGGGGTCCACAGCTCTGGCTCAGTGGTTGGCATAGCTGCCCTGGGAGCTTCGGGTTGTTGGTTCTTGGCACCTGTGTGGAGAAGCGCTACGCACATTTCCACCTTCCCCTCTTCTCTTGATTTTGTTCTTTTTTTTTTTCCATAAAATTAAAAAAAACAACTTTTTTTCTCTTTAGTTTTTATTTAAAGGTTTAGTTTTATTTATCACTTATATATCATAATCATTATGATATATAAGTGATAATAAACAAAAGGTGAAACCAACAAAAAAGAAAGAAAAGTGATATTAATACTCATTTGGTATATAAGATATATAAAAGAGTATAAGGAAGAGAAGAATTTTGACAATATTCATTGGGAGAAAGAGTTAAATTAACACAAAGCATTACAAAAATACTAAGTCTAGTGTTTTATTTAACATATTTAATTAAATGCCTATTACGTGCTTGTCATTTGACTATGACCTAGTTAAGCAAATATGAACAGACAACTCCAAGCTAGCAGCTTACTATCTAGTAGAAGATGTGACATTTAAAACAAAAGCAAATCCTTTTACAGAGATGGTTAAGTATGGTATACAATTATATAAGTATGTATGACTATCAAAAACTTGCAGTAAATATTCAGTAGAATATTGAATCTAGGGAATTGATTTGAGAAAATAACTGATTTTTTTTTTAAAGGTAAATCTATTTTAATTATTTATTTATTTATTTATGGTGGTGTTGGGTCTTCGTTTCTGTGCGAGGGCTTTCTGCAGCCGCAGCAAGCGGGGGCCACTCTTCATCGCAGTGCGCGGGCCTCTCACCATCGCAGCCTCTTTTGTTGCAGATCACAGGCTCCAGACGCGCAGGCTCAGCAGTTGTGGCTCACAGGCCCAGTTGTTCTGCGGCATGTGGGATCCTCCCAGACCAGGGCTCAAACCCGTGTCCCCTGCATTGGCAGGCAGACTCTCAACCACTGCACCACCAGGGAAGCCCCAATAACTGATTTTTGAAGGGAATTAAAACCACTTACAAATTTTTCAAAATACCTTGTTTCATTTTAAAATAGTAAAATTAGAATATTAAAATATTTAGTTTAAATTAGAGAAAGTATTTTGGAAGTTAAATATTAATATCCAATTAATATTTTATTATTTTAATTTGATTAATATATTGTTATGAATTTATAATATTAGCAAGATTAGGAATAATATGTGGTTTGGAGTGAGACAGGGTATTTCTGAATTATCTCTAGTGGAGAACCGCTATAAGAATAAAATGATGTGGGTGAAGAGAAAGACAGCCGAGGATTATTCAAAGCAAAGTATTGTTTTCAATAAACTATAAGTTGGATACAAATAATGGAACTTTGATGTTTTTGAGGATATTTAAGTACTACCCTGACTGTGAAGATATATGAGAATTCTTATGTCTGAGGAAGGTAGAAAGTGGAGAGGAAGAGCCAGCAGACCATTGAACCATGAGAGGGTTGGACACATTATTAGTGTACCTGAAAGACCCAGAAATATCACCATCACATTCTATTTCTCTAAAAATAGATCATGATAAAAGCCATGTTCTTAATTGCTACTATGTGCCAGCATTATTCTTACAATGGAAGAGTACTTCTAATGTTCATAACAACTTTACACACTACATATTTTATCTGAGTGGTACAAACACACATGCTTTTAGAGCCATTATTCAAAGGTCTATAGCCTCACTATTTAATTTTTAAATGTGTTTACTACACCAAACAGGAAAAAATGTAAATATATTTTTGGGAGATTTTACTCCACTAAGCTGTGTCTATGACAACTATACATTTTGAGCAAAATATTGAGGCATAAGATCAGACCAGATTTGAAACTCTTTGGAAATTCCTTCCCATATCTGTTTTATAGTAGTCTTGCATTTTCAGAGAAATAAATATCACTGCTCTTTGGGTAGAAGAATAAATTCTTATATAAGTGCTGACCTTATCACCTTTATCTACCACAGAACCTTCTCTATTGATTAATTTTTCAGGTTTATATATTTAACCACAGAAAACCTTATTTCTACATATTTTTTCAATCTATAAACATGCTTAAGTCTTTGTCCTGCTGAGGGCAAACAAAAGAAAATGGAATAATAATATCCTTTAACCTGTTCCCACACCTACGTAATGCTTTAGTTGTATCTTTCTAATCAAAGCTGCCTTTCTTATGATAGCAGTCTACCTTTCTTTTCTGACTCATCCACCAAAACATGGCTTTTAGACATGACTTTCTGTCAATGATGATCTGTGTTTCAGTATAACTCCGACATAAACTTTATGTGGCTTTCTACAGTATAACCCTCCATTCTCTCTGAAAGAAATCTCTTGGGATCCATAACATCATTTCTTCCTAATTTTCTTTCTACTTTTCTAAACATTTTCCCAATTCATTTCACAAACCATTCCACTTCTTTTGAATTTGGTCACCTTCTTTTCTCAGATGCTAAACACTCGTCCCTTGAAAGTTGCAAACTTTCCAGGGCTTTTACCTGAGCTACGAATGATCATACTAACATAAACTGTCAAAACCAAACTGAAGTGTCTACCTTCCCTCCTTCTTTTCTGTCAAGGAGATCATGCAATGTAACAGAGAAGAGATCAAACTAAATTCAAAACAAATGAATAGAGAAAGTTTTGAGGTAGAATTTCACAAGTTTTTTAGCTGTAATTATTTTGTAACAATCTCTATTCTAACTTGAACTTCAAATACAAAAAGTAAAAACAGAAGTTCCATTTTTATCTTTATACCAGCTAAATTTCTTCATCTATGTAATGTCACTGCTCACTGCAAAGTAGGTGATAACCAAACCAAAAAAAAAAAAAGTACATAATTCAGTATTTATATAGTGACACAGACTTAGTTTTTCAAATTTTATCACATTGACAAAGCCAGATGGTACTGACAGTCAAATGTTTGGGAAAGAATTAATCTTGTAAGAGCAAACATCAGGTAAGGGTTTCCTTTAGGCTTTTCATAAAATTACAGGCCAACTTGTAAGAGAACTTTTTATTAAACTATTCAAAGCTTCCCCTTTTTCCTCTCAATTAGTGTATGTTATTATAAAATAATTAATTTGAGAGTATCTTACCTCATATTGACCAGTTCGTCTAATCACAACACTTTTTTCATTAATTTATTTTTGACCGTTACTCAAATAAGGAAATTACTTCTTCCTCAAATATGCCCTTTATTACCTTATTTGTCAAAATATTCTCTTTTCTTTACCTGCTTCTTTACTTGCTATTATCCTCATATCTATACTTAGAATAACCATGGTGGAGCTAATCAAGATGAAATGGTGATGTGTGTCTTTGGAAATATTGCTTGAAAATAATGTATTGTTTGTCTATTTGTTAATTCTTAGTTAATTTTATATAATTTTATTAATAATTTTGGAAAATATAACACAAAGCAAATCAAACAGGGAAACAGAAACAACAACCAAAAAAAAAACACTGAAGTCATAGAAGAACCTAGAACTACAAAGAGAGCTTTAACTAAAAAAAATTTTTAAATGAAAACATTAACATTTATAAAATGAAAATAAATTATCACAAGGAATTAAATGAGTTTTGGTTGATATTATTTTTGTCTTTTTAATTACAAGTTAACAGAGTGCAGAAAACATTATGCTGTCAAGCCAACAGGCAGATGTAACTTAAGTCTTAAATATAATGAAAAAACAAACAAAAAAATCTTCCCAAGTTACACAGTAGGTAGTCTACCAGGTCAACTCAAGCTTAGTACAACATAGAGTATATTGCTTGTGGCAATATATCCAAGAATAGGGTTGGGATAAGAGAGGAGAAGGGACCAAAAGGACCGACAAAGTTTTGACTACAGCAAATAACAAGGAGATTTATATACCCTGAAAGCATTCAAGATTGCTGAAGCACGAATGGCATCGTATATAAAATTGAGGGTCAGGAAATGAATGGATCATGGGTGACTTTGTAATCTAACAGGAGCTCAGTGCACTAGTTTTCAACTGTCTTTTATTTGTGGGAATTTAAAAGAAATTTATTTTTACATTAGTTTTAATATGATTATCCTTTGAATGCACTTTTATTCTCTACAAATATAACTTATGCTAATTTTTGCTGTTACTAGCTCATTATATATTAAAGGACTTTTTAAATATTCTTATTAGGAGTCAAATATTAAACGTCATATTTCCTTTAATTAAGCATTATTCAGATTACACTAAAATTAGAAAATAAATAAACTGCACAGACAACTGAAAGACATATAATAGAATTTAACCGAAAGCAGCTTGTAGTTTTAACAAAACTCTAAATACTCATTCAAACTTACAGGCACATAACTATATTTTGGGTTATATGTGATAGACAATTAAATGGGTGCTTCTTGAGATAAAATAGAAGAGTGTGTTTTAAATTTTTTTCATGTCTCATGGTGTCTAGGGTCCCCACAAGAATCCCTATGTTCAGAGATTTGCTAGAATAATTCAAGGGATTCAGAATATAGCTATATGTGTGGCTAAGATTTACTATAGGGATAGTTTAAGGACACACATCCAGATCATAAGAGAAAAAGACAAAGGTGAAGTCTGTAGAAATCTATGTGAAAGCTTCCTTATGCTCCATCCCTCCCTCCCATGAGGAGTCACATAGAGTACATTTTTCTTCCAACAACAAAAATGCAGCAACATATGTACAATAACTATACTCGTGGACGACCTTTAGAGATTCAGCTGTCAAGGTTTTGACTGAGGTCTGGTCACATAGGCACCCACTGTCTAGCAGGTACCAAAATTCCAGATTTCCAGAATAAAGCAGGCATTTGGAATAAACCATATGTTCAGCATTAACCATATTGTTTACACAAACAGAATCAGCAGAGTGAGCCACTTTCATCAACATTTTCTAGTTAAATGTTGCTTGGGAACACTCCAAGAGCCAAGTTCCCAAATGCTAGGTGTAAGCCAACTTTGCAAGTAGACCTTTATAAAGATAACAGTCTCAAGTTTTCTAAATCTTTTTTTCACACCCACAAATTTTAGATTTAATATATGAGTAGAGGGACATCTTGATTTTCCAATTCAGATGTTTTCACTCTATTTTAGTTAACTGAACTATCAGAGGCCAGCTGTATTCATTTCATAAGGCTGCTGTAAAAATATACCACAAACTAGGTGGCCTAAAACAACAGAAATTCATTCGCTCACAGTCCTGGAGGGTAGAAGTCTGAAACCAGGGCCATGATCTCGCTCAAGGCTCTAAGAGAAAAACTCGCCTATGCCTTTCTCTTAGCTTCTGGTGCTGTAGGCAGAAGACAAGGCATTGACCATCCTTGTCTTGTTGACATATTGCTCCAATCTCTGCCTTTGTCTTCACAGGGTATCCTGCATGTGAGACTGCATCTCAGTGTCTTTTCTCCCCTTACCCGGCATCAGCCATATTGGATGAGGGTCCACCCTATTTTCAAATAAGGTCACATGCGCAGGGACTGAGGGGTTAGAATTTCAACTTATCTTTTTGGCAAACTAAATATTCCAAATATTCTGAAAGGCTGTTTCACTATAAAACAACTAGATCTGTTTAAAACATACTGTTTAATACATTACTAGCCACTGAATAAAGGAAACCAAGAAAAACAAAACCAAACCACACAAAACAGATAAAGAGTGAGAGCAAGATAGAGAAAGAGAGAACTGAAATCCAAAATATGTACTGAAATAAATGTGAAGAGATTCCCCTGAGGACAGTTGGTGCTATAATTTCATGAGTTTCTTTGAGGAGGTAGCAACGTGAAGAAAATTATATCACTAAGTCAGAGATCCCTAAAGGAAGACACACACACACATATACACACACGATTTGCTCTTATATTTCTTTATACTTGAAATACTTTTCACTTCACTCACAACTTAGCTTTAAAGTGAGAGGAGGATCCAAGGAAATGAAAGCTACAGTATCTTGCATAACAAGTTATTTATATGAATTAAGGGACATGTAAAAGAAGAGTAAAAATGAAACTGGCAAAGTGCTAATATTTTCTTCCCATAGTAGGAGGAAGTTTTGATTATAGCACCATCAAATTTTCTTTTTCTTTTAATAGCAATTTATATTGTCCATCTCAGTTTTTTCACAGGTAATTCTTGGCAACGGTCATGCAGTTTGGTGGAAAGCTTTATTTCTGGCTTGAAGTGTTTTATTTTTTTCCCACTGTCTCTTGAAGAAGAGTTTAAAATCTGAAGGCTTTCCCCAATTTTAAACTCATTGTTTTCTGCCAAAGGAAAAACTTTCTATCTCCCATCTCCAGATGTATATTTATTACCATGGACTGAAGGTAGTAAATTTAAACATTTGGATATCTACAATTTTGTTAAAGAAAAAAATTATAATAAATTAGAAATTACATTAGAACAAATATTTTATGTCAATATAGGGTTTACTTTGATGTAAATCCATATATCAGAATTTTCTCCCTTCTGTAATTCATGTACAGAAAAGCTGTATTAAAAATTGAGCCAAATTTTTCATACTAAATAACTGTTATTATTATATTTACTTCTTCTTCCTGCCCTTTTGATTAAAATTTGTCCACCTTTTTGTTTTCAATTTTCTTTCTTGTACATGCATGTAGTAATGAAAGTAAATATCGGAAAACATTGGTGGTTAAGTTTTAGAAAAATTAGAAAAAATCTTAGCAAGAATCCTATTACAGTGGCAAATATTTGATTTAAAAACATAAACAACTATCTTTTATTAATAAAAATATTTTGATAAAACACTTGCTTGGTGCTAGAGAAAATGTAGGATCAATACCTGAAATATATTTAAGAAAAAAATAAGGTGGGGAATTGGGCAGTTTGATAGAAAAATAATAAAACTGTTATTGTGGGGAATAAAAGTTTCCACAGAAATCATTTTTAATGTATTATTTACAACGCTCCATCTGTGCTTGACATGAGCCTAAGTTCATAACCACTGAGCTCCTGGTTAACATGTATGACAAAACTTCCCTAGCTAGAAAAGAAGCAAGAACACTTGAATTTTACACTCAGGAATTCTGCAAGAGCATTTACTTCTGTAGGATTTGACTTCGGTTGTGGGTAGGCTTATCACATCAGTATTTCATTTATAACAATATACTTTCCATATTGATAAATTACAATAACAGCATCATTTCTAACATAAATTATTAGAAATCCCTGGTATTTTGTCAAAATGGTCTTGGTTTGAGTTCCCCTAAAAGCAAAGCCTGAGGCAAGTTCCAGGTGTTGGTAATTTATCAGGGAGCAAATCCCAAGAGTCACAAGTGAGGAGGTAGAGAAGAAGAGACAAGGCAGGGAGAAAGACCAACAAAGGGCACATTGATGAGTGGATTGTCACTGTGGACAACTGGGGTTCAATCCTAAGGGGGATCTGAGGTAGAATGTGTATCTTCATATTATGGACTCAGAAAATGGGTTATTTTTTCTCTAGTTCTGGAGCCTGGTGATTCCTACCCTTAGGCTGAGCAAGTTCCCATGGCAATAGAGAAATTTTATGTTGAATTATATTTTGGATAAACTTCTACTATTAAGGGCGATTATGTTTGTACATATATATATATGTTTTATTTTTATACATATTCACAATACAGATGTGAGTTTTTCAGCCAAAATACCTAATTTAATAATCGACAAATTATAAAAATATGAGGACAAAACTTCTTAAAACTAGAGAATGTCCCCTGTGTTCTATTTTGAAAAATCTATAACTAAAAGTAGCACTAGGAACACCCATATACCATGTACCTTGATTCACCAATGGTTAACAGTCTATCTCATTTGTTTTATCTCTTATCATAATATCATTATTGCAAAGCAGAGATTTAACAGTAATATGACAAAACAATCTATTTTAAAATCCATAATTTTAATTTACACATATATTCCAAAAGGTGTTCTTAGGCATATTTTTAACTTAAAACTTAATCAAATATGAGCAGTGACATTTGGTTGCCATGTATCTTTAATCTCCTTTAATGTGGAAGAGTCCCGAAGTTTTTTTGTTTTATATCATATCAATATTTTTGAAAGGCCCAAATCAGTTCTCTTGTAGAATGTGTCAAATCTGTATCCCCTGATTGTTATCTTACAATATGAATCAGGGTAGAAATTTTTGGAAATAATATAACCAGGGAGATTTGTATATTTTCTATTGCATCTCATCAGAGGGTTCATAATGTTAGTTTGTTCCATTATTAGTGATCCTAAGTTTGAACAATTGGATAAGGTTGCATCTGTAACACCTCTCCACTAGAAATATATCTTTTTTCCTCTTGTAATTAAGAGATGAGAAATCTTGTGATTTTTCCTTGTGTTTATGAGCATGTGAATATCCTTTTCCCTAACAAACTTTCATTCAATGATTTTATCATCCATTAGTTTTCCTTGCAGGAAACTGTTACCACTTTTGGGTTGCAAAATTGTGACTTTGTAGTTTTGCCATTGCTTTTAGATTTATTATGCAAACTTTTTTTTTTTTAAGTTAAATCATTTTATTAGGCTTCTAATACACAACAGCAATTTTCTTGCTTTATCCCTCCCCATACCCAGTTTCTGGACCCCAAGGCAATCCAACTCTTTTGGTCCTGATGCTTTCCTAGTTACTTTTTTTATAGCTTCTTTTTTTTTTTTTTTCTTCTATGTATTTCTTTTTGACATTTTTTTAAAAATTAATTAATTAATTTATTTATTTATTTTTGGCTGTGTTGGGTCTTCGTTTCTGTGCGAGGGCTTTCTCTAGTTGTGGCGAGCGGGGACCACTCTTCATCGCGGTGCGCGGGCCTCTCACTATTGCGGCCTCTCTTGCTGCGGAGCACAGGCTCTAGACGCACAGGCTCAGTAGTTGTGGCTCACGGGCCTAGTTGCTCCGCGGAATGTGGGATCTTCCCAGACCAGGGCTTGAACCCGTGTCCATTGCATTCACAGGCAGATTCTCAACCACTGCGCCACCAGGGAAGCCCTTTTTTGACATCTTTATTGGAGTATATTTGCTTTACAATGGTGTGTTAGTTTCTGCTTTATAACAAAGTGAATCAGCTATACATATACATATATATCCCCATATCTCTTCCCTCTTGCATCTCCCTCCCTCCCACCCTCCCTATCCCACCCCTCTAGGTGGTCACAAAGCCCCTAGCTGATCTCCCTGTCCTATGTGGCTGCTTTCCACTAGCTACCTATTTTACATTTGATAGTGTATATATGTCCATGCCACTCTCTCACTTTGTCCCAGCTTACCCTTTCCCCTCCCTGTGTCCTCAAGTCCATTCTCTAGTAGGTCTTATTATGCAAAGTTTCTTAAGTAAAGAAGTGCCTCTCCCCTACTTTTTGAGTATCATTGAGAATTCATGAGTTCTTTTGTATCCTGCTAAGAACTATGTAAGGTCCACAATTTCATAGATATTGGCAAAAATCAGGAAAATCCTGGTTCAAAGACAAAAAACACAGCACATTTGATAGCACGAGCCTCACAGCTGAGGAATCTTAAGCTTAGAAAACCTCAAACCTTATAAGGGGGCTGCTGGTAAACCTGTATAACTTTCCCCCAGAGTGAGATTATATCTTTTTATTTTGGTCAGGAACCAAACGTTTCTTCTGCCTCAGAGGGAAGAAGTGTCTTTATTGTCCAAAGCAGTTTGCTATACAAATATTCTTAAAAAGATAGTCCTGAACAAAAGCTGTCATTGCCTTTATTCAAAGACGTGCAAAAATGCAAGTGACCCATGGAGAATTCTCTCACAACAATGCAGTGTTGTATAATCCATTCCTAATATTCATTGTGATACTTTAATTTCCCAAAATTGTTCACTGGGAATATATTCAAGTTGGTGCTTTTATCTTTCAAAATCTCCCTCCCTCTCTCCCTCCCTCCCTCCCTTTCTTCCTCCCTCTCTTTCTTTCTTCTTTTCTTCAATTCCACCCCCTCCACTTCCCTTTCTGTCTTTGTCTCCATCTGTCTCTGTCTCTGTCTCTTTCTTTCTTTCTCCCCAACAGCTTCTTGTTTTCTGGCACATTAAGGTATTATACTTTATGCTTTCTCTTCTCCAGACCTAGAGTTAGCTATTTCTCTAAAAAAGACTTGATTTCTTTTAGTAGAAATGGTATTCCAAACCAAAACTTGCAAATATTTTATAAACACTGTTGGGCATCCAAACATAATTCAAATCAATTAAAATATTGCCTGGGAAGTATTGTCACTAAGGAATAACTAAGAATGTTAATCACTTTTTTGTGGATGTTTGAATTTAGCATACAGTAGTTTAGGAGTGCTGATATATATATATTCTTGTAATGAATATATATATAAAATATGCTCTTATAACATGGTAGGCATTGGGTTAATGTATGTTAACTGAATGAAACTGTAAGTTGTGTAAGATTTAAACAAATAATTTAGAGACTACTTACCTATAGTTCTCTTGGCAGTGAATTTTTAGCATATTTACTTTAATTAAAAGAAAATATTCTATTCTATATTGCAAATATTTCTAGTAACAAAACTTAGTTTGCCTTTGAGTATTGTTGTAAATATATTTTGGATGTGATTTTAAGCTACGGAAAATATTTGAATGGCTATATCTAGATAATTGATCAGTATCCAATGATTTGGAAATTCAGAGGAAGATTTTATTATTTAAAGTGTTTTGAGGAGCTAGGTAAGATGAGAGTGAACATGCAATATTTATATTGAAAAAGTTAAGGAATCACTAGATAGAATGGAAGGATAGAAGTTAATTTGAACTCATCAATACCTATCAATATTTTTTACAACTTCGGCTAGAGTTGAAAGATATTTATTGGGAACTTGAGGGTATGGCTTTATAAAGGGAAGGCATATTATGTATTTTTTTAATAAAGAAGATGTGACTATATTTGTAAATAGATATGAAAGGATCAATCACAGTGATGAGAATGAAGACAGGAGAAAATAAGTTTATAATCAAGGAAGGAATATAGTCCCAGGATCTCAAGATTAGATCAATGTTAAGAGTAGAGAAATGAAGATTATACACCATGTTAAAGTGCATACTGGCAAGACACTGTGGGATGAAATGAAATGGTAAGGCAAGAAGGAAACACTATCTGGAACAAAACCCACCAGCAGTGAGAAGGCAGGCAAGAAAGTGACAGATTCATCTACATGTATTTGGAAGAAGCCAAGTTTGGAAGCCAGAATGTGGTAACAAAACAACATGTAAACAAAGAGCAAGTTTAGGACAGCCATAGTCTTCTCATGGGTCTAACATGGATAATCAACCTGTCCTCAATGCTGACTAACCTGATCATTGGAATTCAGTAGGCAGCAGAATCCTGGAAAAAGTTGTCAACAAGGCTTCAAGTTTTGAGAAACATTGTTCACTATTTTAACTTTTGATATTTATTTGCTAGAGGACAGAAAATGAGAAGATAAGAAAAGAACAAGGTAGGTTGTTGGACAACAGAAAGAAGGAATTCTAGAATTAAAAAAATAAATAAATAAAGCAGTGAGTAATCCAAGAGGTACTGGTGTACCAGAGAGTTTATAAATTCAAGTGAGAATCAGGTATCAATACAGTAATCCCATTTCAAGAACTGAAGAATGAGCTAGATCAAATTGTCAACAAAGTATGACCTTTGGGCTTAATCTAGCTTGTAGACTGTTTTTATATGTATCCTAGCTGAGAGTGACTTTTAGAATCTTAAAGTATCATAGCCACACACATGTACAAACACAAAACACTATCCAAAAGAGTATTTATTTGCCCATAAAGTAGCATACACATTACTAATGACAAACACCTAGGTTCTGTCTACTTTGTGCTATAAACAGTAGCTCCTAGAACCCCAAAATTTACACTATAGGAGGAGTCAAAGGGGTGAAGTTTCAAAGTGTCATCTCTACAGGTAATATATTCATTGATGTATTTCTTTCCCTTGACTCTCCTGCCTCAGCCCTATTATAGGCTTTCCAGACACCAATTTATTCCTTAAACAAATCCATAAAGAAGGGCTTGTACTTCACTAATATGTTCTTCCCAAAGCTGTTTTATCAGAAAAAGATTTTGCTTATCATTGGCTGATTTTTACCTCAGAATTATAGGGTCAGTCATTCATTCTATCAGCTAACCAGTCAATATTTTAAAACATTTATCAGACACTAAACACTGTTCTAGAAGCTGAGAGTGAAATGTTGACTAGGATAGAGTCCCTGCTCTCATTTTGCTTCCAGTCTATGGATGTAGAAAAAGAAGGAAAGGAAGAAGGGACAGATGGAGAAAGGAAAGGAGGGTGGGAAAGATAAATTCTATGAAGAAGATAAAGTCAGGCAATGAAAGAGACTGGAGAACTATTTTAGCTAAAAATGGTAAGGAAATTTTTCTCTGAACTGAGACTTGAATCAATGGAAACAGCCATGGGGAGAGCATTCTAAACAGAAAGGATATTGAATGCAAAGACCCAGAGAGAGAAACAAGCTGGAGGTGTTTAAAGGACAGAAAGGAGTTGAGGATGGGGCAGCATCTTGACATAGGAATGGCCAAGAAAAAGAGGACAGGGAGTAGGCAGAACCCCAGAGACTTCCTCATTACTGTCTCAAATGTTTTAATCTGTGACAAAAGCAATAACCAGTGAAGCAGAAATTCAAATATTTTTGTAATCAACTTTGACAAACACTAAAAATAGTATCAATTATACAAAAGGTTGGTATGAAATAGTCTCAACACAACTATATTCAGCAAACTCTTCTTTTTCCTTTTTTAAAGGCAGCAGCAAATATACCACTTTTCTGGAGAAAATTTCCAAAGAACTATTGCATTGAAGCTTATTATTAAGTATCTCAGAAATTTACCTGCCATATTCTTCTAAAATGTCTGAGGAAAAAATGATGACTCCAGACTAGGGTCATCTGAATTAGGTTACCTGAAAAAAAAGGCATTGAGGGGTCTTGAAGAAGGGTTGAAATTGGAACAGTAGAGGAGGTGGGTGGTGACAGCCAAAGCCTGGTGAGATGTTTCTCCCTAAAGCAGGGGTCCCCAACTCCCAGGCTGCAGATCCAGTAATGGTCCACGGCTTGTTAGGAACCAGGCTGCATGGCAGGAGGTGAGCGGCGGGCCAGCGAGCGAAGCTTCACCTGCCGCTCCCCATCGCTTGCATTACCGCCTGAACCATCCCCCACCCCATCTGTGGAAAAATTGTCTTCCTGGAAACCGGTCCCTGGTGCCGAAAAGGTTGGGGACTGCTTCCCTAAAGAATGAAACAGAATAGTTTGCCTGAGCTACAGTGTTTATGTGGAAAAATGGAATATATATCTGGAAAGAAATCCTTGGAGCAGATGACTGTGAGCCTGTTCAAAAGTGCCTTCCAATTTAAAAAGCAGAATTTTTAGGAGAAAGGGAGATTTTAATACTCACACAGCCACAATATACTAAATAAACCAAGCATTTATTATCAGGCACATATAAAGAAAGGCACTGTTGGAGATCTACAGACAAAAAGGGAAGTGACATAAACCACCACACCCATTCATCCCCAACCCCAGAAGTCAGGGCATTCTTTCTACCTGGATGATTGCGATTGATGTCCTACATGGTGTTACTGACTGTTGTGTATCATTGCAAATGATTTCAACTTTATTTCCCAGAGAGAGCTTAAAGAGTACTACTGGGGCTTCCCTGGTGGCGCAGTGGTTGAGAATCTGCCTGCCAATTCAGGGGACACGGGTTCGAGCCCTGGTCTGGGAAGATCCCACATGCCGCGGAGCAACTGGGCCCGTGAGCCACAACTACTGAGCCTGCGCGTCTGGAGCCTGTGCTCTGCAATAAGAGAGGCCGCGATAGTGAAAGGCCCGCGCACCGCGATGAAGAGTGGCCCCCGCTCGCCACAACTAGAGAAAGCCCTCGCACAGAAACGAAGACCCAACACAGCCAAAAATAAATAAATTAATTAATTAATAAAGAGTACTTCTGACCCTCTCAGTGCATTGCAAAAATGGGATGAAAGTGATATTCCTACTGAAGCACTGTATATGATCCCTTCCAAGTCAGGCTCCCATTCAGCAGAGCAATGCTTCAGTTCTACTGTCTCTTTTTCTCTAAGTTGTTCCAACAGAAGCAGAGGGCATAGCGTTTACTGTTTTATTTATTTTAAGGAGCAAACTACTGTATTATAATATTGGAACTAATACTATATTTTACTTATGAAAACAAAGTGTACAAATGTTTTGTTTTAAAGAATTTTATAGCCAGAAATTCCCATAATAGTTAAATCTGATTGACTAAACATTACCAAGTCAAGATATATTCAGTGCCTCTATGTTAATATATTCATTGTAACTCTCAGTTGATGCTACACAGATTTCCACAAAACTCCATACACAGGCTGACACTGCCTCTCTTTTTCTTATCTTCTTAAGAGAGCTATTAATGACAATGACAAGTTTACTAAACATTTGTATAAGTAAGTATACACCAAGTTAAATTATATCAGAGTTAATATTTTTATAAAATACATTTTTAAAATTCAGATAGAGCAAGCAAATATTTCCACAGGACAGAACATAAAAATGAGAGAACCAAACATCCTAAGGATGAATAATAGGAAACTCCAGTATATAGGGGATAGAAGTAGGAGCACATGATGAGAAAAACTGAATTACAAATCATAAAGTTAAAAAGAAAAAAAATTAAAACAAATATTATGGATATCCTTGGGGAAAGGGCATTTGAGGAAAAGATCAGTCATAGTGGTCATACTCACAGAATGAAGACTGAGAAAGACTTTTCATATCTCTATTTAATAATTTATTCAGGGGGCTTCCCTGGTGGCACAGTGGTTAGGAGTCCACCTGCCAATGCAGGGGATGTGGGTTCAAGCCCTGGTCCGGGAGGATCCCACATGCTGTGAAGCAACTAAGCCCATGTGCCACAACTACTGAGCCCTCGTGCCGCAACTACTGAAGTCCTCAAGCCTAGAGCCCGTGCCCCGCAACAAGAGAAGCCACTGCAATGAGAAGCTCATGCACCGCAATGGAGAGTAGCCCCCACTCGCTACAACCAGAGAAAAGCCCGTGGGCAGAAAAGAAGACCTAATGCAGTCAAAAATAAATAAAATAAATAAACTTATTTAAAAAATAATAATAATTTATTGAGGAGACATTCACATAGCATGAAATTAACCATTTTAAAGTGAACAGTTTGGTGGAATTATCTCTAGTTTTGCATCATAGAATCTCAGAATTAGAAAGGATTTTAGATATTAGCTCCTCTAGCAACAGAAACCAAACAGAAACTCTTTTCATAACATAGCTGATATACTCCCATTAAACTTCTACGTGGACTTATCCTGGGGGTTCTAGTGTTTATTTTTCTAAACACAGGTGATTCCCTAGAGGTTAATCTTGCTAAGATTCTCTTTTGTAAGCATGGTCCCCTTGATAAGACATGACCTGGCAAGCACACATGCCATCTTGAAGAATGGTCCACATTAGAAAATCTACCCACTACAGAAGGGTTTAGATCAAATTAAGCATCAAATCTGATGTCAATACCCATTATGTTATTTGTTTTCTGTCAAGTGCCCAGTTTTTCTATGACTATCTACCTCTTAATCTAGGTTTGCCAGATATAATACAGGACACCCAGTTAAATCTGAATTTCAAATTTTACAAAAACCTACTCTTTAAATATGTACCAAATAGTGCGTGTGATATACTTACACTAAATAACCGATTTGTTGTGTGAACTTCAAATTTATTTGGGTATCATGTATTTTTATGTACTAAATCCAGCAACTTTAATTAAAACTAAACTTAAAATTAAACTTATCTTTTTCTTTTCACAATTTTCTTCCCAGAAGAGATTCTTCTCTTGACTGCCCTTTCCCAGTTGCCTCTTTAAGAAAGATGATGGAGGCTTCTAATAGGGCATATTATTTTTCTAATAGTGTTTCTACCTCGGAGCATAGATTAAGAGCACTTTCCCTTTTTGAGTACTAGGAAGAATAGCCTTTCCATAGCCCCAAGAAAATTTCTGATTTCCGAGTTTGAAAGGAAGAACTAAGCATTTTTCAGTTGAGTTCTTTCTAGAAATAGAATTTTTTTCCAGAGGTAATTGTCAATAAGACATACAGATTTTTATGTGCAAAATTACACAAAATTGTGTTGTCTATGCTTAGAACGTCTGTGTTTTTCCTGTGACCAAGTAGTTAAGTTTAATGCAATGACAGTATGAAGGAATCCAAGTATGACCTCTTATCCATGTTTCATTTTCCAAACAGTTTATTTGCAAATACTTGACATTTCAGTACTTGACATTTAAATATGCTTATTATGTTTTATTTCTCTATTAGTTTTAAATCCAGAGAAGAGAAAGAGAGGTGTGAATAATTATTATTGTTAAAAGCCAAACAGCATATTGACACCTCCCTCTCTCCCACTTGTCTCAAGTTCCATTAATATTAATTTATGCTGATGCAATCTAGAGGTTCTGAACCTAAGGTTTATTGGTGAATTTCATAAGGTCTTGATCCCCTTGACAGTATGTAAAATTTATCTCTACTTCTATGAGTATGTTCCTGGATAAGAGTTTATAGTGTCATCAAATTTTCAAATTATTGAGAAATCCACAAATTTTTCTGAACCACTGATGACAATTTACTTCTCTGCCCTTCTTCACTCAGTTCTCTCCAGAGCTAGTGAAACAATTCTTGGCATATCCTTCAGTTTATCTCCCACATCATTAAACAATAGTTTTAAAAAGTATGGTTGTTTATTGTAATGTCCATAGATATGCTACAAGTCACTGAAGATATAGCTCAAACCTTTCACATAGTGAACAAAGATCTGTATGATTATGATATTATTATAGTCTTTTCTCTTGTTTTGAAAGTCTTCCCATTTAGTTTAATACTTAAGTCATATTGGACTAGATTAAAACTTACACATTGAGTGCTATGAAATAAAATATGTGTTATTCTTGAATTCTCAATGTCATTCATCTAGAAAAAGATTCCTGACAGTAGGCCACAAATTAGGTGTGGTTCACCAGGATCATAATACAATATCAAAATTAGTACTAGGCGCTTTCATTATTTATCTTATACCCAACAACGTAATTCTTCTTTAGGAAGCACATTAATAACATGTTCTCACTATAAATGTATAAGAATGCTTATATTATCATTATTTATAATAGCCCAAATCTGCAAATAACCCAACTGTCCATCAACATTAGAATGGATAAATAAACTAGTATGTGCCCCCAATGGAATACTATACAGCAGTGAGAGCCAACAGCCTGCTACATACAACAACATGGATAAATTCTAAAGCAAAAGAATCAAAATCCCAAAGGGTATATGCTTTATGATTTCATTTATGTGAATTCCAATAACAGGCAAAACTAATCTATAGTGTTAGCCACTAGGAGAGTTTTTCATCTGGAGATCTTTGGGTTTGCTCTGAAATACATTCTAGTCAAACTCTAAGTGGTAAATATTTAAAGCCCAAGGACCTCTTCACCTACAGTTCCTACTCTTTCTCACCTTTGAGCTTTCCCATTTGTTGCTACTCAAAGTGGAATGATTCACCTCTGTTTATAGCTAATCTTACATGTCTCTATGCTTTTTCCAAGCAGTTTTTCTTGCTTCTTTTAGTCTAAACTTGATGTCCTTCTTCAGTCTTCTAAAACAGCGGTCCCCAACCTTTTTGGCACCAGGGACCAGTTTCCTGGAAGACAATTTTTTCACAGACGGGGTGGGGCATGATGGTTCAGGCAATAATGAGAGCGATGCAGAGCGATGGGAAGTGGAAGATGAAGCTTCGCTCGCTCGCCAGCTGCTCACCCCCTGCTGTGCGGCCCAGTTCCTAACAGGCTGCGGACCGGTATCAATCCACGGCCCAGGGGTTGGGGAACGCCGTTCTAAAGAATCCCTTGCTTTCCTCCTTTATAACATTTATCTCAGTGTATTGTAATGGTTCATTTTTAGATTCATGGCTTTTACCCAAATCTGTGGTTTCTAGTCCTGTTTTTCTCATGCTCGACATGTTCAAACATGAGATGAAAGATCAAATATGTACATGCATATGCCTATGTATATAAATATAGATATGTATATGTAAGAAATAGAATAAGCCCTATATTAGGTGATAGAGTTGAGGTGACTCTAAATTGAAAGAGGGCAACCACAATATCCTTAAAATTAATTCTTGTTTTTGTCTTTTCATAGCATCCAATATTTTCACAAATTATTTTAAAAATATTTTTGCTGAAAATATATAGGCCCCTTCCTATTCAACCTTTTTCATAATTTTGCATTATTAGGAAACTTTAAATTTCTGTTTCAAGTTTCTTTAGGTTTTAATAATGAATCTATAGTTAATGAATCCTGTATGACAGGATTTTATTATATGTCGCGTTATTTGTATTCATGATAATTATCTTATGGTAATTGAAAATCAAGGGTTTATGTTAAATATTATCACATTATTCCTACAGCATATATTCTTTGTACAGAAAAACAGAATTATAAGTATACCAATGATTATCATTTTCTAGATTGCTTTTACTTTTAGTAATGCAAAATTACTTGCTTTCTTGGAGCATTCAGTCATTAAAAATCATCCTTTTAACCTTCTATTTGAAGCAAGGCAGCTATTATCTCTATTTTCAAAAAGCAAAACCCAGAAAAATCTGCTTTGTCTCACTTTGTTACTCACTGCTACTCATTTAGACTGAAAATGATTTGATCTTGTGTTTCATTTGAGAAAATCACATTTCTAGAGTGTAATTAAATCAAACATGATATGAAAGAAACACATTTCTGTTGGGAAAATACCTAAAAATCAAGTTTGCTCCTTTAAAATATTTTTTTTTTCTTGTTATTTTTTAATGGTGCACTCCCTGCAAGTGCTTATATTTGACCTCATAAGAATTACCTCCATGTTAATGATAGATGAATTTGTAAAGGCTGCTTTTCAATATCCTCCAATGCTACACTAAGGGCAGTCATTCCTTAAAGGCTGAGATTCCTGGTCAAGCTGCAAGGCCACTTTTAGATGTAACTAGTTTCCTTGGAGTACAATATTCTATGCTTCCAAATTCAGAAATTAAGAAAAAAAAAAAAACAGTATAAACATTAAAGCTGTATTTTAGGACACAGTGTCATGTAACAAGTATCAGCATGCTCATAGAGGCTAACCAGATATGATTTGTTAAAATTGCCAAATATGGTTTCTTTGAGATGAAGTTCATGTGTGAGTGCAGAAGAGTCAAAATTATGAAGCCGGGACATAATCCCTGAAGAATATTGGACAGATCAAATAATATATGAAACTTCCTTCTAAAGTCTTCTGTATTTCTATCTCTTCAGCATAGTTTAAATATTTCTCTAGTGTTTAATCTTCACAGATGGATCTTTCTTCTTTATCGATTTGCATTTGAATGCTGCCTCATTCTCTTCTGCTTACTTTATATGTTAGTTGGGGTACTATAGAGGTAGGAATGTGAGCCCAGCATATTGTTTTACAATCTTAATGAGGTGGTGTTTGCTAGATTATTAGTAAATTTTATTCAGTACCCCAAAATTTTATTGCTAACTTAAATCCTGTTGAATTTCTAATCCTGTTATAACTTTAGTCCTATAAACAGAATACTCCTTTTTGGTTACAGAATTTGGTTTAATGTTTAAAACTCAACATTCAACTGCAAATTTTTACTTATAAAAACTCTATTGTACATAATCGGTAATGTGTTGAAATAAAATATTAAATGATAGTTTTTTATGTTTTCCCATTTCCTGGTATATAATCTAGTCCTTATTTATTTAGAAGAATTTACAGATTTGTAGAGGCTTAAGAATGATATATCAGACATTTGAAGAAAAGAGACAGTCAATGCTCAGTTTTTAAGGTTCAAATTAGATTCAGGAAACTGAAGACTGAAATATTAGTTTGTTAGTTTGATAGTGGGCCTATAACAAAATATCACAGCCTGGGTGGCTGAAACAACAGAAATTTGTTTCCTCACAGATCTAGAGCCTAGAAGTCCAAGATCAAGGTGTTGGCAGGTTTGGTCTCTCCTGAGGCCTCTCCTTGGCTTGCAGACGGCCACTTTCTGACTGTGTCCTCGCATGGCCTTTACTTTATGCTCCTGCATAAAGAAACCCTGGTGGTGCAGTGGTTAAGAATCTGCCTGCCAATGCAGGGGACATGGGTTTGAGCCCTGGTCCGGGAAGATCCCACATGCCGCGGAGCAACTAAGCCCGTGCCCCACAACTACTGAGCTTGTGCTCTAGAGCCCATGAGACACAACTACTGAGCCTGTGAGCCACAACTACTGAAGCCTGTGTGCCTAGAGCCCGTGCTCTGCAACAAGAGAAGCCACCACAATGAGAAGCTTGTGCACCACAACAAAGAGTAGCCCCAGCACGCCGTAACTAGAGAAAGCCTGAGCACAGCAACAAAGACACAACATAGCCAAAAATTAAAAAAAAAAAAAAAAACCCACCAGGTGTTTCTTTGCGTTCAGTTCTCCTCCTTGTACAAGAACACCAGTCAGACGGGATTAGGGACTACTTGTACAACTTCATTTCACCTAGTTACCTCTTTTAAGGCTCTATCTCCAAATAGAGCTGCATTCTGAGGTACTAGGGGTACCTCAGACTTCAACACATGGATTTGGAGGGAACACAGTTCAGCCTGTAACAATTAGTGTTGTGTGAAAACACTTTGTGAGTATTCATGAGTGAAGTCCTGACATATACAATAGAGTGTAAGAAAGTAAAATCCTCAGTTTCTAACATTCTCTTGTCCAGGGAACTATATGAATTCCACGGGATAAGAGAGGCAGGACAATAAGAGACTTGCTAGAGAGATTCATAGTTTTTCATGCCTGAAAAGAGGCTCTTTGACTGTACCCCTAGGTAGGCAGGGGATTGGGATTTGCTGGGTAGGTACCTACCCTAGGTAGGTAGAGGGATTTGGGCCTGTTTACTAACAGGAGATTCAGGGAACAACAAGCCCACTGATGAAACAATGGGCCCAGCATTGCTCCAGAATATTCACAAAACAGTGACTAACGCATTATCTAGACGGAGGGGCTTGAGGTATCCTCATAGAAATTTGTGCTCCCAAGCTGCTAGTCAGACATTTTCTTTTTGCCCCAAATAAAGGCAAAGAAGTTGACTGGAAAAGGTGTCCCACAGTGTGACAAGGATGATCTAATCAAATGGAACATGAGAGCTGAATGTCACATGAGGACAAGGCTTCTTCATCCAGATTGCAGTGCACTGAGATTCTGACTCCTGCAGATTCCAGCATGAGTGTATTCTGATGAATGATAGCCAGAGAAGAACACTGTACATTTTGGCAGGTGTCAGCATAAGATGGCTGTGAACCAGGTTCTTTCCTGATAAATAGTGCAGAGGAATCTTCATTTGACTTAAATGATGGAAAAACCACCACATTCTGACATAATTTCCTTTCAAGAGCCTAGAGACTCAGTAATTCACAACTAGGCAGAATGTTAGCTTCAAGAAAGGATTGGGACATTAAAAAATTAGGATTTTATGTTTTTTGCATGCATAAATTATTTGGCTATGAATTTCTATCTGGTACACATTTTTTTCAAAAGCTTATTAAGGTTTGAATGTTTGTATGTTACCTGGGGTGGGGTGTATTTTGTAATACTTTTTCTTGTTTGTTTGTATTGTTTTCCTCAAAGCAGAGTGACTGAATGGCGACCATGGTTATAAACCTTAGACTAGGCAAAGTTTTATCTGCTTTACTTTGGAGAACATACCTAACTATTTTGCAGAATCTGAATGCCTAAATTTGCTTAAATAAACAATAATGAAAGGTATACTATACCTGATCTCAGAACAAAACCAGCAGTGAAATGCCAAATGCATCCTGACTATTCTGTTACCTTTCTGCCTTGCTTATGCACTTTCCTCTCAAATGGCACAGATCATAAACACTGTCAGCAGTATGTACCTGAATAATGCATCAGGAAACTGGAAGTTACTAAAAGGAAAGAAAAAAATCCCAAACTGCTGAAACAGCAATACTAGCCACCATTACTGAGAGTGTCAGTTTATGATAGAGATTATTGGTAGTTTCTGTTACTTACGTGGACTAGCTCATAATTCATAAGGAAACATCCTTGCTTATTTGTTCCACATAATAAAATGGACTTACTCTGGAACATGGCCAGGGTCTGATGGGGTACCTATTGCATCAGCTTCATAAGCTTAGACATGTTTAACTATTTTTTTAGGTTCAGTTTTCTCATCTATAAAATAGGAAAGTGCTATTTTAAGAGTTGTGTTGTTGAAATTATGAATTTAATTTTCCTCAATAATATAATTATTGTTTCCTAATTATAGCATCATTTTTATAAATTTCTGTGTCAACATTTCTGGTGAAGTTTTAATATTACAAAAAATATGTTCAAAGGGGAGAAATTGTGTAGCTGGAATAGTGCATACTTCGAAATTCTTAGGTAAACTTATCAGTTGTAATTGAGAGATGAATAGATTCTGGAAAATAAGAAAGCTGATTTGGTAAGATTTAAATATATAAATTCATATTAATGTATTGTTTTAAATAAGCTGACTTGAATAGGCAGAATACCCAATAAGATTTGTTTACTTATTACATTTCAGGAATATTTAAATAAGATTGTAAAAATAGATCCTTAGACTACAAAGGAGAAAAAGAAAAAAAGCTAGACAAAGTTTTATAGCCACCTAAATAAAATTGATTACATTTTCAGAAAAAAAGAGGGTATGAGAATTAAATTATTACGTTTTACTTTGTTTTCAATTCTTGTTTGGAGACTGTTGTATAAAATAGACTAGTTTAATTTTAACTTTCCCTCTGATTATTTTTCATTGAACAGCACCATTCTAATGAATACAATGATTTCACTTGCCAGACTAGAAAAAATATTTTTCAAATTTATTCAGCAGTATAGTATTCCGAATAGAATTTTAGTCCCTAGAAACCAGGGACTTATGTCTAATTAATAGTTTAACTAGAATCCATTACTTGACCATCAAATCTCTTGAATGCTCATATTTAAGTAAACATTTTTGATTTGTGTTAACAATTAAATTAGAATGAAATCCAATAAAAGTTCCATTAGCAATTTAAAGATTCAGATTTGCAAAATGTACAGTGAATTCTAATCTTCTTTCAGTGATTGATGTACATGTTCAGAATATTAAGCTCTTACATGTTCCTAATGACATTTTCATTTTCACATGCAGTGCACATGTTGAGTCAGTCAATGCTTTCTAATATATCTTATTCTAGTAAAGCAACTTGGAACTGGTAATTGATGTTATTATCAACAAATGAAATAAATCAATCGAAGTGACTATCACAATTCTCTTTTTTCTTCACTTAATATAATTATGATAAAATAGTCTGATGTGCTCCAAAAAAGCAATTTCACTGTGTGTGAGCTGCTTTCTGGATGAATAGAGTGAATGTGAATAGAATGTTTTGTAGAAATAACAAGCTTTTTTAACTCTGCAATTTATGTTATATAAGAGAGGATTCAGAAGAATAAATAGGGAGATCTATTTAAAAGAAGAAAAAAGAAATTTCACTTTAACTGTTACTATTTATATGCCAAAGAGCCTAAGACTTATAGGATGCAAACTTAAAAAAATGTTCTATAAGAAAAATTTTCCTTAAATGTGGCCAACTTTTGTTGAACTATATTAATATATTGGAAATACATTTTCAAATCGATCAAACAGACTGATACATATTTTGACAACACACAAAATATTTGAAATCATGATTACATCAAATTTCAGACTGTGTAGTTATTGCAGATTAGTGTGAAGCATTAGGCGGCCCATATGTGGAGGCAGAAGAGTAAAAGGCATTGGTAGATTCCATGATATGAAACCCCAAATGCCCACCTTGAGAGCAGTGTCAGGGTTATGGTGATGCCCTTAGCTGTAGGTGCTGCAAACAATGTGTAGCATGTGATATCAGAAGGCAGGTTCATGACACAAAGCAGTCTTACAGTCAAGAGATAAAATCTAGTAATAGGTGCTGCTCAGGTCAGCAGTTGGGGTCTCAGCATCAGGTAATGGGTCGCCCTGACCTCAGTACTTAACCAGGAATCACAGGGAGAACTCTAGCACCAAGAAGGGAAAGCACGGTTTCAGTTTCAGGCAGGTGAGCAAGGGCAGAAACAGAGAAAAGGATTAAGGTGATTATTGATTTGAAAGACTGGAGAAAGGAGAAATATAAAGGGATCTCCCTCTTGACAGACTATTATATTTCTGAACAATTCTGCAGTCATTAACTATGGACTATGGTTAACAATGATGTGTTAATATAGCTTCATCTTTGGTAAAAAATGTACCTTTCTGTTGAATGATGCTGATAATGGGGGAGGCTAGGCATGTATGTAGGCAGAGGTTATAAGGGAAATCTCCATACATTCCTCCCAATTTTGTTGTAAACCTAAAAATGCTGTTAAAAAAAAGTCTTAAAAAAAAAGAATATAAAGCAAATTATGAAGCCAAATGCAAATTGATTTATTTCTCCTTAAATCCAGTTCATTTTCCCTGTATAATTCATTTTTCTTTTATTGCTGAATAGAACTTTCCCTTCAAATTTGCTCTATAACTTATAGTTTACCTTAATATATATAAAAGGATAATGATTCAGAAAGTCTATAACACAAAATTAGGTATATATAGATGCACATATATAGTATATACGAGGGATCTTACACATGTGAATGCAGTGGTGGTTATAGTAAATAATGTTAGGAAATGTTTTAATTGGAATAAGGTGGCAAATGTTTGACTTGTAATTATTTGACTTGGGTGTGTGTTTTTTTAAAGGAGTTTGCAGCGTGGCTGATTTCTATTGGGAAAAAATGAGGTGATATATATTAATGAATTTCTCATTTCATTAATATTATGAAATAATTAAGGATACAGCTAACTATGAGAAAACGAAGGACTGATTATTAAAAAACAAAAAGCTTTGACTTTATTCTTTACAGCTGACTACATATAATACCAGTGTAATGTATAAAGTTGTATCTTCTCTTTTGCCATTATTGGTAGAGTTTCAGAGAGCTGTAATTGTGAATTTTTAGTTTAATAATGCCAACCTGACAGTAAAAATGGACTCTGTCACTGTGTTAATGAAGACTTTTTGCAGAACTTGAAAGATAACATACCCAGCAATTGTGAAATAATGCGGATTCTGCAAAAAACAGCGAAAGTAAGCAAAATAGCTTCAGAACAATACAATGTGGGTCTCAGGGACAGAATATGTCTTGCTGTTCTGTTTATCCATTTGTCATAGATGATGCCATTTTCCTAACAAGTTAATTATTGATGTCCCTAAGGCTCTTTCCCAAAGATAATACTATATTTCTTACGGGATTAAAAGGATTTTTAATGAAAATATCTGCAATTAGATCCAGACATCAGAATGTGTTCTGCCTTCAATAAGGGACTTCATGATCTTATCCAGATATCAGGAAAAGCTCCTGTCTGTTTGTTGTCTGTTTAAAGGATAAAACTGACAAGTTCTTAAGACAATGAAAATTAATATAGAGCTAGTGATTTTTATTTTATATAATTTAGACTACTTAAGGAAATTCGTTTCAAGGTAGATGTAAAAATTTAAAATGAAAATCTGATTTTTAAATATTTTCAGTAAGGGAGAAAATGCATCCTCTTATAAGCAAGCAAATAGGCCCACACTGAGAAATCTCTAATTTTAAATGAAATGTTCAGACATTGGAGAGAGGATTCCTAGCAGAGAATGAAATATAACGAGTAACCTGAGTCTATAACTATAATATAAGAACGATTTGTTGTATTTTTTTTTTTTTTTCTTCCCTTGAGTGGTTTTTTGGTTAGCAGGCTGTGGAGCAGGAGTGTGAAAATGAAAGTTTACCAAACTGCGGAAGAAGGTCTCTGTGCCTAAACAAATGTTAAATCCGGTCATATCATCCTCAGTTAATAGTTACCTAACAATATAAGATAACAGCAGTGTTTGTGTTTTGTTTCAATTCTGCAATAACCCAAGAACTTAATAAAATTTTACCTTGAGCCACATGTAAAGGGACTGAAAAAACATCAAAAACAAAAACAAAATTACCACAACAAAGGATAATTAAAAAAAAAAGTGAGATCACAAAACTATGTCTATGTTTTAGAGTGTTTAACCTACATTTTATTTGCATTTGAAAAACTAATCCACACATGGATTTTAGTAATAGTCTAACAGAATAAGCACTAAACAATGAAAAAGAAACCCAATCCTTCTCTGACATGACTCTTTCAGACTTCTTTACGCAGAGGCAAAACAAACACCCTTCTTCCCTGAATACCCTTCCTCTTTCTGATCTGGACTGCTATTTCTCTACCACACTAGGAATCAACCACCTCCATACCTTTAGGGCTCTTCACAGTATTAAAGTAAGCTTCTCAGCTCCATCAATCTTGGTTGCAACAATCTTCTTGTTTTTCATTATTTCCCTTGACTTGGATTTGACGAAGAGAGCCATCAATATATGATAAATCACCATCTTGTCAGGAACATCAGAGGTCTTTCTTTCAATATATTGATCAATATAAGGGTAAATTACTAGTACGTAATATTTTTCCTACATCCTGAATAAGTGGATATAGTTCTACATTTATTCAAGTTTTGTTTAATTTCCATCAGTAGAGCTTTAAAGTTTTTCCTCCTCTAAATTGCTTCATGGTTCTCATTCAGTTTTATTGCTAGATCTTTATGCTTTTGAACCTATTTTGAATTGAATATCTTATTCTATTATATTCCCCAGATTGTTACTGTATGTGTATAATATACTTTTAAGTGGTAACTTAATAATGGACCCCCTGCAATGATTAGTCAATTATTTAGGGAAGTTCTCTCCCTCCCCGACTGATGATGTTAATTTTTCTAGATGTGCAGTAATAAATAAAGATAAACTTTTCTATTCTTTGGGGGAACTCAATATTAATATTTAACATGGAAAAGACTGACAACCATACTCCAATTTTATTTTTTATTTTCTACTAGGGATAAGCTTATTTATTTTTTTATTTATTCATTTGTTTATTTGTTTTTATTCACTAGGGTGTTGGTTATGTGCCAGACACTGTTCTAGGTGCTATTTACACTAAAAGACAAACATAAAAATCCCTGACCTCCTATGTCTTATATTTTAGTGAAAGAGAAGCCTAATAAACAATGGTTAATACATAGTGAAAGAGAGAGATGCTGCTTTTTTGTTTGTTTTCTTTGTGGGTTTAGTGCATGTTGTACAATTTTCTCTATCATGGCCAAGGAAGTCCTTGCTGAGAAGGTGACATTTGAGAAAAGACCTAATGAAGACAAGGAAAGGAGCTATGCAATTGTCCAGGAAAAGAGATTTCCTGACAGAAAAACCAAGAAGTGAAGTCCTGAGGCAGGGGCATGTCTGGCAGGTTCAGAAAATAGCAAATTTCAATGGGGCTGGAGCTGAGTGCAAGGGGTATATACTAGGCAACATGTAACAATAGAAATCTAGAAAAATGAGAATAGGTTTTTGAAAAGAATAAATACGGTCTGTGAGCCCTTGCTTCAAATGATAAACATAATGTGAATTGGCTTAGTTCTAGGAAGAATAAATTATTGGAAGGATGCTGGAATACCTTCTCCAACAAGAAGACTGAAATTGCATGAACCAGAGCCAAGAGAAATGGGTATCTCCATCCTCCTCACTCTCCATCTCTCTTGCATGTTTCTCTCTGGATGTCAGCATCATTCTCACATACCTGGTTCCTTCACAGATCCACCATCAGAGAAGGACATCTTTCTTAATTTAGTTCTGATTTTTGAAATCACAAAAATGGTCTCTGGACTAACTTGAGACATTTATCAACTCCCAGAATGATTAATATGGCCAGTGGGTAGAGGGTGGAATGCTTTGTATGGTAGACTTAATAGCACTAAATGTTTAAAGTGAGCATTAGGAGCTATTCACTTGTGGAAGGGGTACACTGCATATAGATTTTTACTACATACTGTTAAGATTTAACTGAATCTTAAGATAGTGTAAAACTTACATATATCCATTTACAATGGGTTCATATCTTCGTATATTGGTGAATAATTCTCTGTACTCAAATGGCTTCTAGATATGACTAAAGTCTTTGAAGATGTATCTGTAATCACTGAACCTTTATTCAAAGTAACTTTTTGACTGGTATCTTATTTCTAAGAAAGCTGAAGATAATGTTATTTCTGTAGAGAAATATTCTTAAGTAAGCAATTAGGTTGTGATTATTTTTGATTAATCAGAAATTCTCTTTTCTTCTCACAAATTTACTCCTATAGTCCATGTATTATTTCTCTACCATGTCAGGAGGAATTCTTGTTATTGCATCCAGAACAATAAATACAATAAAATTGGCCTTTGCCCTTATGGAGTTGGACTGACAGATGATATTTAAGTACTGTGTGATTAGTATTGCAAAAAGTGTTACAAAAATGTGATGTGTTACAAAGAGAGATGTACAGCATGACTGAGATTAAAATAGGAAGATTTTTTCCATCTATTTGTGTCATCTTTGATTTCTTTCAACAATGTCTTATAGTTTTTGGAGTACAGGTTTTTTGTCTCCTTAGATAGGCTTATTCCTAGGTATTTTATTCTTTTGGATGAGATGGTAAATGAGATTGTTTCTTGGATTTCTCTTTCTGATCTTTCATTGTTAATGTATAGAAATGCAATAGATTTCTGTGTATTAATTTTGTAACCTGCAACTTTACCAAATTAATTAATGAACTCTAGTAGTTTTCTGGTAGCATCTTTAGGATTTTCTACATATAGTGTCATGTCATCAGCAAATGGTGACTGTTTAACTTCTTCTTTTCCAATTTGGATTCCTTTTATTTATTTTTCTTCTCTGATTGCCATAGCTAGGACTTCCAAAACTATGTTGAATAAAAGTGGTGAGAGTAGACATTCTTGTCTTGTTCCTGATCTTAGAGAAAATGCTTTCAGATGGAAAGATATACCATATTCTTGGATTGGAAGAATCAATATTGTCAAAATGACTATACTACCCAAGGCAATCTACAGATTCAATGCAATATGTATCAAATTACCAATAGCATTTTTCACAGAACTAGAACAAAAAATCTTAAGAGTTGTATGGAGACACAAAAGACCCTGAATAGCCAAAGCAATCTTGAGAAAGAAAAATGGAGCTGGAGGAATCCGGCTCCCTGCCTTCAGACTACTACAAAGCTATTGTCATCAAAACAGTATGGTACTGGTACAAAAATAGAAATATAGATCAATGAAATAGATAGAAAGCCCAGAAATAAACCCACACACCTATGGTCAATTAATCTATGACAAAGGAGGCAAGACTATAAAACGGAGGAAAGACAGTCTCTTCAATAAGTGGTGCTGGGAAAACTGGACAGTGATGTGTAGAACAATGAAATTAGAACATTCTTTTACACCATACACAAAAATAAACTCCAAATGGATTAAAGACCTAAATTTGAGACCAGACACTCTAAAACTCTTAGAGGAACACATAGGCAGAACACTCTTTGACATAAATTGCAGCAATATATTTTTTGATCCGTCTCCCAGAGTACTGGAAATAAAACAAAAACAAACAAATGGGACCTAATTAAACTCAAAAGCTTTTGCACAGCAAATGAAACCATAAACAAAATGAAAAGACAACCTACAGAATAGAAGAAAGTATTTGCAAATGATGTGACCGACAAGGGGTTAGTCTCCAAAATTTACAAACAACTCATTCAGCTTAACATCATCAAAACAAACAACCCAATCAGATAATGGGCAGAAGCCTAAATAAACACTTCTCCAAAGAAGACATACAGATGGCCAAGGGGCACATGAAAAGATATTAAACATTGCTAATTATTAGAGAAATGAAAGTCAAAACTACAATGAGATATCACCTCACACCTGTCAGAATGGCTATCATCAAAAAATCCACAAACAGTAAATGCTGGAGAGGGTGTGGAGAGAAGGGAACCCTCCTACACTGTTGGTGGGAAAGTAAATTGGTACAGCCACTATGGAGAACAGTATGAGCTTCCTTAAAAAACTAAAAATAGAGCTACCATATGATCCCACAATCCCACTCTTGGACAGGTATCCAGAGAAAAACATGGTCAGAAAGGATACATGCACCCCAGTGTTCATTGTGGCACTGTTTACAAGAGCCAAGACATGGAAGCAACTTAAATGTCTATTTACAGAAGAATGAGTAAAAAAGATGTGGTACATATATACAATGGAATATTACTCAGCCATTAAAAATAATGAAATAATGCCACTTGTAGCAACATGGATGGACCTAGAAATTGTCATACTGAGTGAAGTAAGTCAGACAGAGAAAGAGAATTATCATATGATATTGCTAATATGCGGAATCTAAAAAAAATGATAAAAATGAAACTATTTACAAAACAGAAACAGACTCACAGACTTAGAGAATGAACTTATGTTTACCAGGGGTGAGGTGTGAGGGGAGGGATAGTTAGGGAGTTTGGGATTGACATGCTCACACTGATATATTTAAAATGTGTCACCAAAAAGGACCTACTGTATAGCACAGGGAACTCTTCTCAATATTATGTAACAATCTAAATGGGAAAAGAATTTGAAAAAAATAGATACATGTATATGTATAACTGAATCACTTTGCTGTACACCTGAAACTAACACAACACTGTTAATCAGCTATATTCCAATATAAAATTAAAAGTTAAAAAATTAAGAAATAAAATAAAATAGGAAATTTTTAAAAATTTATTAGCTTAAAATTAATTTTATCTTATTATTTGAAAGTAGTTATAATACCAATTCATGGGATTCTATTTATATTACTATTAAAATTGTAATTACTCATGCTTAACTATTCTAATCATTATTAATTAGTTAAGACCTTAGAGCACTCCACAGTTGGTATGTTTAAAACAATTATCATATAACTTTATGAATGTTACACTTAGGGAAGTGTAGAGTAGTAGTGTAAGATTAGAAAATAAAGGTACTTCAGGACATTGTGACATTACTAAAGTAATGCAACTTACCTTAATGTTTATAATATCTATATTTAGTATGTGAATATATGTGCATGTATATATATATATATATATATATATATATATATATATATATACACATACGTTTCCTATATTAGTCCTATTACCTTATTAGATGGAACAGATTAAAATATGCATATATCTTTAAAAGTTAAGAATAATGAAAAAATGCATGCCATAAAAATCTGAAGGGATATCAGGTGATACTGCCACATTTCTACGTACATCCTAAGATTTTTTGGTGACACAGTTGGAGATTAAATACTGACATGAGCATCAGCATCTACATTATTATAATTATCATCTAAAACACCATTGTCTACCTACGCAAGAGCCATTCTTGTTTCTTCTGTACCTAATGAATCTCAATTTTGCTCAGTTCTCAGGGGTCAAAGCCCTCATAGAAGGTGAGTCTATCCCTAGTCCTAAGGGGTGAATGCTGGCAAGTGTAAGATGGTTGTAATATACCGATCATGGTAATTCTGTTCCTTTTGCCATTGGTTGGTCTAGGCATAGGTCTGTGATTCTACCCTGGGTAACAATTTGTTAGGGGAAGTCTACCATATAACTTACTGAAAGTGGTTTTTCCCTTTTCTGAAGAAGACAAAAACAGGAACGCTTCCTTTTCTGTTTAGGTATGTAATCCCAAGAGGAGGGGATAAAAATTCTAGTTAAGAATTGTTACAGGCACTTTAAGATTATCATGAGAGAAACGGAAAACACCCTGAAGGTGTCAGGACAGAAAAATGGAAAGTGTTAGGGTATGTGATAATTTTGCTATTCCACAGAATTAACCATCTCTGACAAAGATTACTTCTGAATTTATTATTTACAATTAAATAAAATCAGATACACTTTATTACTTAAGCCACTTCTATCAAGAACTAAGAAACTTACTACTAAAGATCATAACTGATGTAACCATGGTGTTTGTTAAAAATTTTCTATGTGCCAGATCCAGTGGTAATAGCTTTACATAGATTATCTCATTAATCTTCTTAAGTAAGATTATTACCCTATTTTATATATGCAGAAAGTGAGATTTATAGAGGTAAAATAGCTACCCATGATCACACACCAAGTAAGTAGCAGAGTTTTCAAATATAAATAAAGCTACTCTGATTCCAAAATTATTCTCCTCTGAGAAGAATGACTTCTTCTTGCCCAATTTTTAAAATATACAGCACATTACATTTATATTTATCAGTTTTCGGTTTGTTTTCTTACACGGGAATACAAAATATAAAATCTGTTGTATTTTCAGAACCAATTTGGTTCAGTGATATCTGAATTCCCACATATATGATCCTAGGTCTATTTATAATTCTATTTATATATTTCTATTTATACTTCATTTAGAGAAATTATCTAAGATGTTAAACCACTTTATTTTTCAAAATAAAAATACTTCCTCATATTCATAACTATCTTTTATTATTGATCATTGTGCAAGCAGCACCTAGTCAAAATTGATGACAAAGAGCTATGTTTTTGTAGGTTCCTCTACTGTGTTCTTTTTATTACTCCAATCCACTTTCTTTTTTAAAAAAAAATTATTTATTTAATTTATTTATTTTTGGCTGCGTTGGGTCTTTTGTTGCTGCACGTGGGCTTTCTCTAGTTGCAGCGAGTGGAGGCTTCTCTTGTTGTGGAACACGGGCTCTAGGTGTGTGGGCGTCAGAAGTTGTGGCAGGCAGCCTCAGTAGTTCTGACAGGCAGGCTCAGTAGTTGTGGCTCAGGGACTTAGTTTCTCCATGGCATGTGGGATCTTCCCAGACCAGGGCTCAAACCCATGTCCCCTGCACTGGCTAGCAGATTCTTAACCACCGAACCACCAGGGAGGTCTCCCAATCCACTTTCTGCATTGTTTCTGGAGTTATTTTTCTGACACATATTCTATTCATCTCATTTTAGACTTTAAAATTTTTGAATATTTTCCCAGAATAAATTCAAGGTTCTTCAACATGGCTCAAAAGACTTGTAATATAGCCTTAGCAGACCTTCCAGTTTTCCTCTCTGTCTCCCTCTGTATGTGTGTATATGTTTAGATATATGTGTAAACTTTCTACTTGTTTCTTTATTGTGTTCGCAACCTTAGTACCTAACCTTATATCTGGCATATAGTAGGTGATTAGTAACTCTTTGTCGAATGAATTCCTATAACAGAAAGCATTCATTCAATTCAAACAATATTAACCTTCCACAGAGAATGCCATTTTGAGCCCAACCTAAGCATCAATATTGCCAATTGCTTCTCTTCTAGGAGCCAATTAAAATCAAATACTTTCTTAGTATTAGATGCAGAATGGGGCTATAAAATAGAATTCTTGTGTGAAGCATAAAATGCTGTGTTTTTTCTTCCCTGTGTGAGCTGTAAAACTTGACTTTTTAAAGAGTGTAATGGAAAGGTAAAAGCTACTAACTGAACTGCTTACAAGAAGTCAATATCACCAGTGATAGAATAGGGGTGAAGACCCTGTTTATAAAAGACAGCTTGTGTATAAGGTAAGGGTTACCTCACTATTGGTCTATGGGAACTCTGTGCTAGTTTACAGTGATGATTGTTGCCATGATACTAAACTTTGCACATAACAGGAATGAAAAATATTAACTGGTGATTCATAATGTTCTATTTAAATGCTGAGACACCCTAGGATGCTTTTTGTACCACCTTGTTTACATTGTCTACTCAAAATGTGTAGATTGATGTTAATATTTGTTTTATTATATCTAGTCACACTGCCTGGTTTTGCAGTATAAATGACCCCTCAATAACTTGAGCTTTGGCTGATAAATTTATGCACTTATCTGAATGACCTATTATCTGGAGACAAAGCACATCTTGTTGGACCAAGAGAAAATTCTAGAAGCTACACTTACATGATCCAGATTTTACTAATATTTGTCTTATACTTCCTTACTTCTGTTGCCTGGAACCTATATATGCAACTACATTATATATACATATATTCATATTCTTTCTACTAAAAGATGAGAGGTGTTACCTTGGCAATAACGTTAAGTACTCAGGCTTACCCAGCATCCCTATTTCTCTCCGGATTCAGTGAGCTCTGAGAATCCTGTGACCCTAGTGCTCTGATAACATGTCTTCATCCACTCTGTGATGTTGGTTATCATTTAGGCCACCAAAATTATAGTATTATTTTCCTCATGAATAGCTCTGTTCACCCATCATCTGGAATTACTGAGGAGACTAACTTGGTTTTACAAACCGTTACTCTTATAAGAGACTAAATGAGTGTGAAATCACTATATTTTATTCTCAGAATGAATTCTATTTGTGACAGTAATCATGCAGGTAGATTTTAGTTTCAGAGGTTTTCTCGACTTTATGTAAAATCAAACAAAAGGGAACATGATGGATTCAATCATCAGAGAGTGTGGTAACATGAAAAATGAGTCATGTGTGATTTATATTCAATATTGAATAACAAAACTGACTGCATGCATTTTAAACCAGGTACTTAATTGAGAAACTACAGGGGTATAAGAAAATAGTCAATATTTTGAAAAGTTATCTTATAACTTTTGGCAAAAACGAGGCCATATTAAATAAATGAGACATGAGGTTATTTCATTATGTTGAAAAAGATAAAAATGAACTTTGCCAACAGAATTGAAATGTAAACAACTTCCAAGGAATTTGGATTTCTGAGAGTTAAAAATTATATTATCAAATTAGTATTTATGTCCTCTCTCCTGCCGCTGTCAGCTATATAGAATCCTGGCTCTGCAGACAAAGTCTTTGGATCTTTATTTAGCAAAATAGCATTAATGGGCAGAAAAACATTGTGATGGCCTAAAAATAGCTACACATAGTCACATTAAAAAAGGGCAGAAAATTACCTGAAGGAAGATACAATACAGATGATAAGGAGGAAGATATTTTAGATATTTGGAATATTTGGGGAGAATTGGGAAGAAAATGCTCTTCGAGACAGATCATACACACACACACACACGCACACACACACTTTATTGCCTCTCATTTGATGTTCACTTCAGAAGTCAGTCTATAATGCAATATTATGTAGAGTCTAAATACCTTTTATATATTTCTTGTTAAGTTATAACATTGGAGGATGAAAATCACCTCTTAAATCCAAATACCCTGAAGTTTCCTTCCAATATTGAAAGGGAATGTAATTTTTCCATATGTGTACCCGTTAAAGTGGCTAGAATGTAAAATTGTGTGAATAATGCCAATTTTTCAATACTAGGATTACATTCAATATGGTAAGATGTTTCAATAAAATGAAAGGCACAAGTCACTTAGGACATATTCATAATCATTTTATTAAATTATGAGTAGACTTTACTGTAAATCTTGGCTTTTTTGTCTCTCTTATTTATGTTTTGCTTCTGTCTAATCTTGATTTATCTTTCTCATATACCTATTTCTAACCAAGGAAAGATACTAGAGAAAATTTTTAATAAATTCCCTTTCATGTTATTAAATGACATCACACTTCGGCATTTTATTCAAAGTCGTTTGTAAAAGTGTATATTGTTTTAATATTTTTCATTTTTGAAGTGGAGACTCTTATTAACACTGTGTTAAGACTGAGACACAAGTTAGTACTTCTTCAAAAGGGTTACATTTTATTACGTTTATTGTCTACTAAATATATCACTATACCCAATATAATACAAATATTTACAAAAAAGGGGTATTTTGAGAGAATGAGGATGTGCACTTTAAGCCATGTTGGGTGTATGAGGAAACTAAAAGACAAGGATGAAACTCTGCTAAAATTACTAAGTGGAATTCCATCCTTATAAATATCTCTGAAGAGGGTAGTGGGAAGAGATCGTAGTGTTCATAATATAAGAGTGAGTATGCATCCTAAAAATCACTGATACATAAAGAAAAAGAATCTAAACACAGAAAAAAATGTGGTTAGGTAGACAGGCATCAGGACTCTATAAGGAAGTGGCAGTTTCTAGACATTTAATTTGAAGTGAAAAGAAGAGTACAGTTCCTAAGGAGGGCTAAGAAGAAAAGACCACAATCAAACAGGAACTCTCTATATCAAGAAGAAATACCTATACAGGTAACAACATAGTGAGAAGTTTTATTATTAGTGCTGATATATAAGAGGTGACTGTGTATATTAGGTAGCTATCAGTATATAATAAACCACTCCTGAAACCTAGCAGTTTAAAACAACAATTTATTGTTGCTCACATATTTATGTGTTGATTGAGCAGTTCTACACATCTGAGCCTGTCTCAGCTGATTTAAAACAGGCTCTCTTATGTACCTGTAGTCAGCTGGCAGACAGGCTGAGGGCTAGCTGGTCTGGAATCGCCTCACCTAGGACAATTTGACATTTTTCCATGAGAGATTTTCTTAGACCTCTCCAGCAAACAATCCCAGGTTTATTTTTGTGTTAATGGCAGAGATCCAAGAGTGGAAGCAGATACTCACAAGTGCTTATTAAAGCTTCTACTTGTGTCAATTTTGTTATTGTTCCATTTGCCAACACATATGGCCAATCCCAGAGAAAATGTGGGAGACCAATACTAAAGAGGATGAATATAGAGTTCCCTGAGATATTGAGAACAATTAATGCAGTCATCCTTTCAAAATGGGTGTAAGGACAAGATGGACATTCAAATCTAAAAAATAGAGTGTGTAGTCAAGGCCAGATTAACAATAACCTGGATTTGATACAGAATCCCAGAGGGATTCCTAGAGTGCCAAATACCTCCACCTAAGAACCAGAATAACATTTTAAAACAGTTAGAACTCAAGCAAAAGATGGTGCTAAAACAATGCTATGGAGAGGAAAAAGAAAATTGGCCAGGAAAGGTTTCTATGAGACAACTAAATACCAGACACATTTTATCTGGTCATGTGTTTACAGAATTTTAAGGACTTTTTTAGTAGATAAGGGTGTCCTCTCTTTATGGGCACACAGGAAGAAAACATTTACTCTTCCCATTGTAAATGTATGTGGCCAATGGGTTGTTTTTATAAAACATTTAATTGCTAGTAAAATATTCTTATTATTCCCTTCACTTCTGCAAAAAGCAGAAAAGATTCATAATGGATGATAGTACCACAAGATCAGTGGGGCCTGAGTTTCTGCATAAAGAATAGTTGCTATGGAAAAATTTTTATAATTACGGTAGACTTTCCTTGAATATAAATTAATATCTTTGTGTTAGGCTATTGAAATTTCCAGGGATGTTAAAGTAGCCAAAGGTCTCTTGTAATCACTAATAAAGCAAAGCAATTAGCCAGATGAAATATTTTACAAGCTCACTGTTAACTGTTTTCTTATACAATACTAATGGCTATTCTTGTTGCATAATATCAGAGGGTACATGGTATATATATATATATATATATATATAAATATAAATATATATATATATATATATATATATATATATATATATATATATACACACACATACGACATTGCAAAAAGCTTAACTTTCATCACTTGGTTAATGTAGTGTTTACTAAGTTTCTATGCTGTAAAGTTACTGTTTTTCCCTTTCCCTACTCTCCTCTTTGAAACTGAGCCACAAAGTCAAGCTCAGCCTCAAGAGAGTGCAGGCGGATAAGCCCAGGCCCTGGCCGGGGGGATATATACACACACTATTGGAAATTCTTCTGTGAGAAGCATATAATAGTTTTTATAAGTTCCTATATTCAGTGTGTCAATATTTTGTTAAGAATTTTTGTTTTTATATTCATGAGAGGTAGTTTTCTTTTTCCCTTGAGATGCTTTTTTTTGTTTTTGTTTTTCCTTGTTTTGGTATCCGAGTAACACTAGACTCACAGAATACTTATGGGCTGAATGTTTGTGTCTTCCCATGTAGAAATACTAACCCCCAATGTAATGGTATTTAGAAGAGGCCTTTAGGAGGTGATTAGCTCGGAGGGTGAAACCCTAATGAATGGGATTTAGTGTCCTTATAAAGGGCCCCAGAGAGCTCTCTTGGCCCTTCTACCATGTGAGGACACAGTGAGAAGATAGCCATCTATGAGTCAGAAAGTGGGCTTTTCATCAGATAACAAATCTACCCGTGGCTTAATTTTGGATTTCTTATCCCCCAGAACTGTGAGAAATAAATGTTGATCTTTTAAGCCATCCAGTCTATGGTATTCTGTTACAGCAGCACAAACTGATTAAGACAAAGAATGTTTACTGTGTCTATATTTTCTGAAAGAATTTGTATATAATCTGTATCATTTCTTCACTGAATTAACAGTGAAGCCCCTTGGGCTCAAGCTCTTATTTGTAGCAATATTTTAAATTACTAATTCAATTCCATTATTTTTTATAAGTCTATTCAAATTTTCTGTTCATTTTTTAGTTTTAATGATTTGTTTCTTTCTAGGAATTTTTCTACTTGGGTTAAGTTGTCTATTTAGTATAAATCTGTCCATAATATTTTCTTATGATAATTTTAATTACTATAAATTAGAGATATTCTCTCATTCCTCATTTTTTAAACATGTGTCATCTTTTTTGTTGATTATTCTAGCTGAATGATTACTAATTTTGTTGATTATTTCCAAGTATAAAACTTTAGCTTCATTGTGTCCTCATAGTTTCTATATTATTTTTCTGTTTTCTGTTTATTTATTTTGACCCGTATTATTTCCTTCTGTCTGTTTACTTTGGTTTTACTTTGCTCTTGTCTTCAAAGTCCTTAAGGGGCTGTTTAGATGTTGATTTAATACATTTCTTCTTTTCTATAATAGATACATTTAAAGTTTTTGATTTTCCTCTTACTATTTCTTTCATTGCATTTCATAAATTGGGATGCTTCATCTTCCTTCAATTTAAAATACTTTCTAATATCCCTTCTGATTTATTTTTTGACCTGTGGGTTATTTAGAAGTGTGTTTGAGGTTATTAATCTTTAAAATGTCTAATCTACTGTTAATTCCATCCAGTGTATGCTGTATCACACTCATTGTTTTCATTTGAAAAAATTGATTTGGAACATTTTACTATTTTCCATGCCTCTGCTAAAATTTTGAACATACTGTGTATAGTTATAATAATTATTTTAATTATCTTTTCTATTAAGTCTAAATTTTGTGTCAATTCTGGGTTTGATTTATCAGTAGATTGACTAAGTTTGTTCCTCATTACAGGTATTATTTTCCCTTACCTTTGCCTGCCTTGCCATTTTTTAAAAAATTGTTTTGCAGACTTTGTGAATTTTACCACTATTGGTGCTGTATTTTTTTAAAAATCTCTATATTCTTGAGTTTGTTGTGGGATGATTTTACCTTACTTGGAAACAGTTATCTTTTTATGTCTTCCTTTTAAGATTTGTTAGTTGAGGGAGGAATTGGTATGGCGAAGGCAGGACAGAGCAGAGCTCATCCTAGAGCTCATTATTTTCTTTCTGAATGTTCTCGGTAATGTCCTGTGAATCATGAGATTTTCTAGCCTATTTGAAGGGAATAGACATTTTTTCCAACCCTGTGTGAGCACTAAGCACCTCTTCAGTTAGGGTTTCCCTAACCTCCTGTAATTTCCTCACATGATAAGTAATCAGCTAAATAACTGGCGGGAGGAGGACAGCTTTGTAGACTTCAAGTTCTTTCTCTGCTTGGTTCTCTCCTAAACCATAAGACATCCTCTAAACTCTAGACAATTTAGTCTCCCCAGACTTTCTGCTCTGTCTCTTCAACTCAGGGAGTCTGCCATGCTCTTTTTGGTTTGGCCTTCCTATGTCATGGCCTGGAAACCCTCTCAAGGCAGCAAACTGTGGCAATCATACTCATCCTCTCATTTGTTTTTCATATTTCAGAAATCACCAACTTTCATTGACTTAATTCCAATGTCTTGAAAACCATTGTTTTATATATTTTGTGTTTTGGTTGTTTGAGACAGGAGGGAATATCCAGTCGTTAGTAATCCATTTTAGCCAGCATAAAAACCCTATTATTTCTTTTTAAGGATATAGATACTGGTATCTGAGGTGAAACCAGTGGCAAGAATCACTGCAATTTTAACACTTTTCTTCCAACTTTCAGGAGGTTAGATTGATAGAGGTTCTTAATTTAGATGAATATATTTTAAATATACACTTTGATGTTGACACATATACTTAAATTAGTCATGTGTTGTTTTTTTGTGTGTGTGTGTGTGTGTGAGTTAGGTATTAGATGCCAGCAATACCTGTGAATATATGGATGTTTTACCATAAAGCTGTTTTCTTAATAATTTCTTCAAAAAGAAGTCAACAAAGATATTGCTCATACCTGATACTTGACTAAACAATAGCACCAAAGTAAATGTTCCTTACTCTGATTTGTTTTCCTAATTAAATTATTAGAATTAGGGGAAGGATGACATCCCAAGTATTGTACTAGATGTTTTACATAAATTATCTCATTTAATTATTACAACAACCTATGAGGTAAGTTCTATTGCCCCCACTTTAGAAATGAAGAGCATAAGGCTTAAAGTGGTCATGTTTGCACAGATAGTACATGTAGAACTTTATTTCAAACTTAGGTTTGTCTGATTCCAAAATTAATTCTCCCTTTAATTATAGCATATTTGACCTATTGATGGATTGTAAAAGCATATAAAATTCATTTATTTTTATTTGTATTCTTAAAGTCATCTGTTTTGTAAACATACATAACTATAGGACATTCACACAATAGTGCCAATATTTTTACAGGAAAAGTAATTCAAAACTAATTAAAAAATACCTTTGTATTAGATGCATGACTGTTTTTTGATGGATGGGGTTTTTGAAAAAACAAGTGCATAAGCAAAATCAATAGGACCAATAGTATGCTTCTGGGATTCATATTTTCTTTAATCTTTAAGCAGAGAAGAACATCTGCCATTTCTTGGAAACTGTAGTTTAAATCATTTTAGTTATAGGTAAAAGATAACACAATGCATATTACAGGTTAACGTAGTTAGTAATTAGTATTATTGCATGTATTTTTAAATTAAATTTTATGATTCAACAATACTGAAATTTTATATATTAGAAAAGGTAATGCTATTGAATTGACTATTGGACAAATAAAATAATCCCCTCAGGATTTAATTCTCCAAAAATATTATAGCAGAAATTATGCTAGCTCTTCATAATATTCACCCCCTTCTCTTCCCTTATAACAGAATAAAAAACTACAATATTTAGTTGGATATATTTACATCATTGGCTAGAAATAATACTTTTCCCACTCCCTTATGTTAGATGTATACATATAGAAATATAGAAATGGAAGTGGGATTGTTTTTGGAATGTCATAAAATGGAGGAACACTTGTCCTTTTCCATTTTACATTTGGCTGTTCAGTATGTACATATGATGCTTCCCAACTAATTCTATAAGGTCAATATCAACCTGATATCAAAACAAGACAAAGACACCATAAAAAAGGAATATTACTTGTCAATATCACTCATAAACATAGATGCTGAAATCCTCAATAAAATATTAGAAAACCAAATTCAACAATACATTAAAAGGATTATGCATCATGATCAAGTAGGGTTTATCCCAGGGATGCAAGAAATTTTTACTATCCACAAATCAATGAATATGATATACTGCATTAATAAACTGAAGAATAAAAATCTCATGATTATCTCAGTAGATATGTTATGACAAAATTCAACATCCATTTATGATAAAAACTCTCTACAAAATGGATATAGAAGGAACATAACATAATAAAGGCCATATATGACAAACTTACAGCCAACATCATATTCAATGGTGAACAGCTGTAACCATTTTCTCTAAGATCAGAAACAAAACAAGTATGCCCACTATTGCCACTTTTAGTCAACATATTATTAGAAGTTCTGGCCACAATAATCAGGCAAGAAAAATAAATAAATAAATCCAAACTGTTAAGGAAGAAATTAAAATGTCACTGTTTGCATATAACATGATATTATATATAGAAAATCCTGAAGACACCACCAAAAATCTTCTAAAAACTCATAATGAATTCAGTAAAGTTGCAGGATACAAAATTAACGTACACAAATCTGTTTTGTTTCCGTACTCTAACAACAAACTATCAGAAAAGGAAATCAAGAAAACATTCTCATTTCCAACTGCATCCAAAAAAAACCCCAAAAACCTAGGAATAAATCTAGCTAAGGAGGTGAAAGACCTGTACTCAGAAATCTTTAAGTCTCTGATGAATGAAATTGGAAACAATAAATAAAAATGGAAAGATATATCATGCTCATGAATTGAAGAATTAATATTTTAAATTAATTAATAACCATGCTACTCAAGGCCATCTACAGATTCAACATAATTCCTATCAAAATGCCATTGGCATTTTTCACAGAACTAGAACAAATAATCCTAAACTTTGTGTGGAATTACAAGACACTGAATTGCCAAAACAATCTTGAGAAAGGAGAACAAAGTTGGAGCTATCACTCTCCCTGATTTCAAACTATACCACAAAGCCACTGTAATCAAAACAGTATGGTACCAGAACAAAAACACATACATAGTCAATGGAACAGAACAGAGAGCCCAGAAATGAACACACACTTATATGGTCAATTAATTTACAAAAAAGGAGGCAAGAATATACAATGGGGAAAAGACAGCCTCTTCAATAAATGATATTGGGAAAACTGGACAGCTACATGCAGAAGAATTAAACTAGACTGCTTTCTCACAGCATGTTCAAAAATAAACTTGATATGGATTAAAGGCTTAAATGGAAGATCTGAAATCAAAAAACTCACAGAAGAAAACATAGGCACTATGCTCTTTTACTTTGGTCTTAGCAGTATTTTATTTGGATATGTGTCATCAGGAAAGGAATAAAAAGCAAAATTAAACAAATGTAATTACATCAAACTAAAAAGCTTTTGCACAGCAAAGAAAATTATCAACAGAATGAAATGGTCATCTACTTTGTATGAGAGAAGATATTTGCAGATGATATATCTGATAAGGGGTTAAGATCCAAAATATACAAATAATTCCTACAACTCAACATCAAAAAACAAACAAAAAAATAGACAACAACAAAAACCCATTGAAAAATGGGCAGGGGATTTGAATAGACATTTTTCCAAAGAAGATATATGGATGGTCAACAGATACATGAAAAGATGTTCAACATCACTGATCATTAAGGAAATACAAATCAAAACACAATGAAATATTACCTCACACCTTTCAGAATGGATATCCTCAAAAAGACAATAAATAACAAGTGTTGATGATGATATAGAAAGAAGGGAATACTTATGTACTGTTTCTGGGAATGTGAATTGGTGCAGCCACTGTGGTATACACTATGGGAGCTCTTCAAAGAAACGAAAATAGAACTATCATACAATTCAGCAATTCCACTTCTGTGTATTTACCTGAAGAAAATGAAAACACTAATTTGAAAATATATATGCACTCCTATGTTTATTATATATATGCAACTGAATATTTCTCAGCCATAAAAAATAATGGAATTTTGCCTTTTGTGACAACATGGGTGGACCTAGGGGATACTATGTTAAGTGAAATGAGTCTGACAGAGAGAACGACAAATACTGTAAAATTTCACTTATATATGAGATCTAAATAAACAAGAAGATTTTAAAAATTAATGAACATAACAAAACAAAAACAGAATCATAGTTACAGGGAACAAACAGTCGGTTGCCAGAAAGGAAGGGTGTGGGAGGATGAGTAAAATAGGTGAGGGGAATTAACAGATACAATTTCTAGTTATAAAATAAATGACTCGAAGAGGTGAAATGTATATTGTGTGGAATATTGTCAATATTACATAATATCATTGTATGGTGATGATGGTGGTCAAAAGGTACAAAATTTCCGTTATAAAATAAACAAGTAGTAGAGATGTAATGTGCAACATGATTAATAAAATTAACACTGCTGCATGTTATATATGAAAGCTGTTAGGAGAGTAGATCCTAAGAGTTCACATAATATATTTTCTTTATCTTAAAGTTGTATCTATATGAGATGATCAACGTTCAGTAAACTTAATGTGGCACTCATTTCATGATGTATGTAAGTCATATCATTATACTGTTCAATTCAATCTTTTACAGTGCTGTATGTCAATTATATCACAATAAAAATGGAAGAAGACCTCTTAGGATGAAAAGAGAAGATACACAGTGGAAGAAGCAGATATTTGCAAAACACATATATGACAAAAGACTAGTGTCAAGAACATGTTAAGACCTTTCAAAACTCACTGGTAAAAAAGGAACAAAAGCAAAAACAAACCTTTAAAATTAGAAACAAGACATAAAAAGATATTTCATTGAAGAGGACATACAGATGAAAATAAAGCACATAAAAGAGGTTCATCTTTATTAGCAATTAGAGAAATGCAAATTAAAACCAAAATGAGATATTACTACATAATTATCAGGATGGATTAAAAAAAAATGATGGCAAAGATGCAAAGAAACTAGATTACAAATGCTTTGCTAATGTATGCTGTATAGTGCAGCCACTCCAGGAAAACAGTTTGGCAGTTTCTTTATTTTTCTTCAGTTTTATTGAGGATTTACTGTTTTACCAAATACAGCATGTGATTAATGTAAATAGTTTGGTGAGTTTGATCACATGTATAAATTCTTATTACCATCACCACAATCAAGGTAATAAACATATCCATTACTTCCAAAAGTTTCCTTGTATACCTTTGGGATTTTGGGGTTGTTTTTGCTGCTTTTTTTGTGTGTGTGTGTGGTAAGATCACTTAACATGAGATCTAGCCTCTTAAAGAAATTTTAAGTGCACAATATCTTATTGTTAATTATAGGGAGCTTTTTATGAAATTAATATACTACTACTATACAATCCAACAAATGCACTATTAGGCATTTATCCCAATTAAAGACTTAGACTCACACAAATATCTGTGCATGAATGTTTATAGCTATTTTATTCATAATAATTAAAAACTGAAAACAATTCAACTATCCTTTAACAGGGTAATGATTAAACAAACTATGATATGTCAAACCATAGAATACTATTCAACAGTAAAAACGAGTGGACTATTGATACATGCAACATCCTGGCTGAAACTCCAAAGAATCATGTTAAGTGTAAAAAGCCAGTCTCAAAGGGTTACATACTATATGATTCATTCATGTAAGATTCTTGAAATGACAAAATTATAGAAATGGATGACAATTTTGTGGATATCACGGTTTAGAGGAGATAGAAGCAGGATGAAAAAGAGTATTAAACGCAGCATGAAACATCTTTATGGTAATGGAAATATTGTGTATCTTGACTGTATCATTTCAATATCCCTCTTGTGAAATTACATTTTGTGCATGTGAATTTACAATTATCTCAAGATTAAGAAAAAAATGTAAAACCATGTCTCCTATATGTGCCTGCTATGAAAACATGTATCTTCTGCAATAGGAATAAGTAAAGTTTGCCCTTCCTCCCCAATACTTATCCAATTCAGCCACAGGTTCCAACAAAGTGTCTGTTTGTCTAATTGTCAGGTCTTTCTTCTCTCTGAGACATGTAGCTTTATCTCATATGTTTTTAATTCAGCTATGTATTTAAAATAATTTTTGTTCTATCTTATTCATCATGTCAGGTGTCTGTAATAAGATTTTCCCCACATTATAGTAGCCCTGTAAATTGCTGGATTTGGACAGCTATGAACCTTTTTTACTTGAATTATTTCTTATACAATTGAATTTAGAGCAAAATAAATTTCCAAGGATATGACTATTTGTCACTCAAGTTAGGATACTATATTTTTTTCCCATTTTTCTCAGCTTTACTTGGAAATGATACTTTATTGTTGCTATAAATTTATGATAGAGATATATCATAAAAATTCTCAATTCCCCATTCGAAGTTTCAAGAACTCATGTCAAATTCATGATAAATATTCCAATCAAAAAAGGTTAAAACAGTAATTTGTGATCCACCAAAGGGCAGGCAGCAGAAGCAAGAAGAACTACAATCCTTCAGCCTGTGGGGGGGCGGGGGAAACACATTCACAGAAAGACAGACAAGATGAAAAGGCAGAGGGCTATATACCAGAGGAAGGAACAAGATAAAACCACAGAAAAATAACTAAATGAAGTGGAGATAGGCAACCTTCCAGAAAAAGAATTCAGAATAATGATAGTGAAGATGATCCAGGACCTCGGAAAAAGAATGGAGGCAAAGATCGAGAAGATGCAAGAAATGTTTAACAAAGACCTAGAAGAATTAAAGAACAAACAAACAGAGATCAACAATACAATAACTGAAATAAAAACTACACTAGAAAGAATCAATAGCAGAATAACTGAGGCAGAATAACAGATAAGTGACCTGGAAGACAGAATGGTGGAATTCACTGCTGCAGAACAGAATAAAGAAAAAAGAATGAAAATAAGTGAAGACAGCCTAAGAGACCTCTGGGACAACATTAAATGCAACAACATTTGCATTATAGGGGTCCTAGAAGGAGAAGAGAGAGAAAAAGGACCAGATAAAATATTTGAAGAGATTATAGTCGAAAATTTCCCAAACATGGGAAAGGAAATAGCCACCCAAGTCCAGGAAGTGCAGCGAGTCCCATACAGGATAAACCCAAGGAGAAACACACTGAGACACATAGTAATCAAATTGACAAAAATTAAAGACAAAGAAAAATTATTGAAAGCAGCAAGGGAAAAAAAACAAATAACAAGCAAGGGAAAAACGACAAATAAAATACAAGGGAACTCCCATAAAGTTAACAGCTGATTTCTCAGCAGAAACTCTATAAGCCAGAAGGGAGTGGCATGATATACTTAAAGTGATGAAAGGGAAAAAACTACAACCAAGATTACTCTACCCGGCAAGGATCTCATTCAGATTCGATGGAGAAATCAAAAGCTTTACAGACAAGCAAAAGCTAAGAGAACTGAGAACAACCAAACCAGCTCTACAACAAATGCTAAACGAACTTCTCTAAGTGGGAAACACAGAGAAGAAAAGGACCTACAAAAACAAACCCAAAACAATTAAGAAAATGGTCACAGGAACATATATATTGATAATTACCTTAAAAATGAATGGATTAAATGCTCCAACCAAAAGACACAAGCTTGCTGAATGGATATGAAAACAAGATCCATATATATGTTGTCTACAGGAGACCCACTTCAGACCTAGGGACACATACAGACTGAAAGTGAGGGGATGGAAAAAGTTATTCCATGCAAATGGAAATCAAAAGAAAGCTGGAGTAGCTATACTCATATCAGATAAAATAGACTTTAAAATGAAGAATGTTACAAAAGACAAGGAAGGACACTACATAATGATCAAGGGATCAATCCAAGAAGAAGATATGACAATTATAAATATATATGCACCCAACATAGGAGCACCTCAATACATAAGGCAAATGCTAACAGCTATAAAAGAGGACATCGACAGTAACACAATAATAGTGGGGGACTTTAACATCTCACTTATACCAATGGACAGATCATCCAAAATGAAAATAAGTAAGGAAACAGAAGCTTTACATGACACAATAGACCAGATAGATTTGATTGATATTTATAGGACATTCCATCCAAAAACAGCAGATAACACTTTCTTCTCAAGTGTGCACAGAACATTCTCCAGGATAGATCACATCTTGGGTCACAAATCAAGCCTCAGTAAATTTAGAAAATTGAAATCATATCAAGCATCTTTTCTGACCACAATGCTATGAGATTAGAAATGAATTACAGGGAAAAAAAACATAAAAAACACAAACACATGGAGGTAAACAACACGTTACTAAATAACCAAGAGATCACTGTGGAAATCAAAGAGGAAATCAAAAAATACCTAGAGACAAAGGACAATGAAAACACGACGACCCAAAACCTATGGGATGCAGCAAAAGCAGTTCTTAGAAGGAATTTTATAGCTATACAAGCCTACCTCAAGAAACAAGAAAAATTTCAATTAAACAATCTAATCTTACACCTAAAGGAACTAGAGAAAGTAGAATAAACAAAACCAAAGTTATCAGAAGGAAAGAAATCATAAAGATCAGAGCGGAAATAAATGAAATAGAAACAAAGAAAACAATAGCAAAGATCAATAAAACTAAAAGCTGGTTCTTTGAGAAGATAAACAAAATTGATAAACCATTAGCCAGACTCATCAAGAAAAAGAGGGAGAGGGTTCAAAACAATAAAATTAGAAATGAAAAGGAGAAGTTACAATAGACATTGCATTAATACAAAGCATCCTAAGAGACTACTGCAAGCAACTCTATGCCAATAAAATGGACAACTTGGAAGATATGGACAAATTCTTAGAAAGGTATAACCTTCCAAGACTGAACCAGCAAGAAACAGAAAATATGAACAGACCAATCACAAGTAATGAAATTGAAACTGTGATTAAAAATCTTCCAACAAACAAAAGTCCAGGACCAGATGGCTTCACAGGTGAATTCTATCAAATATTAGAGAAGAGCTAACACCCATCCTTCTCAAACTCTTCCAAAAAATTGCAGAGGAAGGAACACTCTCAAACTCATTCTGTGAGGCCACCATCACCCTGATACCAAAAGCAGACAAATATACTACAAAAAAAGAAAATTACAGACCATTATCACTGATGAATATAGATGTAAAAATCCTCAACAAAATACTAGCAAACAGAATCCAACAACACATTAAAAGGATCATACACCATGATCAAGTGGGATTTATCCCGGGGATGCAAGGATTCTTCACTATTCGCAAATCAATCAATGTGATACACCATATTAACAAATTGAAGAAGAAAAACCATATGGTCATCTCAATAGATGCAGAAAAACCCTTTGACAAAATTCAACACCCATTTATGATAAAAACTCTCCAGGAAGTGGGCATAGAGGGAACCTACCTCAACATAATAAAGGTCATATACAACAAACCCACTGAAAACATCATTCTCAATGGTGAAAAACTGAAAGCATTTCCTCTAAAATCAGGAAGAAGACAAGGATGTCCACTCTCACCACTATTATTCAACATAGATTTGGAAGTCTTAGCCATGACAATCAGAGAAGAAAAAGAAATAAAAGGAATCCAAATTGGAAAAGAAGAAGTAAAACTGTCACTGTTTGCAGATGACATGATAGTATACAAAGATAATCCTAAAAATGCCACCAGAAAACTACTAGAGCTAATCAATGAATTTCATAAAGTCGCAGGATACAAAATCAATGCACAGAAATCTCTTGCATTCCTAAACACTAATGATGAAAAATCTGAAAGTGAAATTAAGAAAACACTCCCATTTACCATTGCAACAAAAAGAATAAAATATGTAGGAATAAACCTACCTAGGGAGACAAAAGACCTTTATGCAGAAAATTATAAGACTCTGATGAAAGAAATTAAAGATGATACCAACAGATGGAGAGATATACCATGTTCTTGGATTGGAAGAATCAATATTGTGAAAATGACTATACAACCCAAAGCAATCTACAGATTCAATGCAATCCCTATCAAATTACCAATGGAATTTTTTACAGAACTAGAAAAAATCACCTTACAATTTGTATGGAGAAACAAAAGACCCCGAATAACCAAAGCAGTCTTGAGGGAAAAAAAAGGAGCTGGAGGAATCAGACTCCCTGACTTCAGACTATACTACAAAGCTACAATAATCAAGAGAGTATGGTATTGGAACAAAAATAGAAACATAGATCAATGGAGCAAGATAGAAAGCCCAGAGATAAACCCATGCACTTATGCTCAAGTAATCTATGACAAAGGAGGCAAAGATATACAATGGAGAAAAGACAGTCTCTTCAATAAGTGGTGCTGGGAAAACTGGACAGCTACATGTAAAAGAATGAAATTACAACACTCCCTAACACCATACACAAAAATAAACTCAAAAGTGATTCAAGACCTAAATGTAAGACCGGAGAGTATAAAACTCTTAGAGGAAAACATTGGAAGAACACTCCTTGACATAAATCACAGCAAGATCTTTATTGATCCACCTCCTAGAGTAATGGAAATAAAAACAAAAATAAACAAATGGGACCTAATGAAACTTAAAAGCTTTTGCACAGCAAATGAAACCATAAACAAGAGGAAAAAACAACCCTCAGAATGGGAGAAAATATTTGCAAACGAATCAACGGACAAAGGATTAATCTCCAAAATATATAAACAGCACATTCAGCTCAATAGTAAAGAAACAAACAACCCAATCCAAAAATGGGCAGAAGACCTAAATAGACATTTCTCCAAAGAAGACATAAGGATGGCCAAGAAGCACATGAAAAGCTGCTCAACATCACTAATTATTAGATAAATGCAAATCAAAATTACAATGAGGTATCATCTCACACCAGTTAGAATGAGCATCATCAGAAAATCTACAAACAACAAATGCTTGAGAGGGTGTGGAGAAAAGGGAACCCTCTTGCACTGTTGGTGGGAATGTAAATTGATACAGCCACTATGGAGAACAGTATGGAGGTTCCTTATAAAACTAAAAATAGAATTACCATATGATCCAGCAATCCCACTACTGGGCATATACCCAGAGAAAACCGTAATTCAAAAAGACACATGCACCCCAATGTTTATTGCAGCACTATTTACAATAGCCAGGTCCTGGAAGCAGCCTAAATGCCTATTGCAGACGAATGGATAAAGAAGATGTGGTACATATATACAATGGAATATTACTCAGTCATAAAAAGGAACGAAATTGAGTCATTTGTTGTGAAGTGGATGGATCTAGGGACTGCCATACAGAGTGCAGTCAGAAAGTGAAAAACAAATATAATATATTAATGCATGTATGTGGAACCTAGAAAAATGGTACAGATGAACCGGGTTGCAGGGCCGAAGTTGAGACACAGATGTAGAGAACAAAGGTATGGACACCAAGGGGGGAAAACCGAGGTAGGGTGAGGATGGTGGTGTGCTGAATTGGGCGATTGGGATTGACATGTATACATTGATGTGTATAAAATTGATGACTAATGAGAACCTGCTGTATAAAAAAAACAAAACAAAACAAAACTAATATTAAACTTTCTTTGGGTTATTTGTATGGAAATATGTTAATATATACATGAAATTTCTAAAAATCTTATATGTTCTGGTATAATGTTATAAGTAATAATCCTAGTTATTACTTTAAAACGTATATCTCAGAAATAATTAAATTTCCTTATCAATTGCATTATTATGAACTTTCATTAAATCTTTAACTGTGGTCATTTTTAAGTCTTTTGTCATTTACAGACAGTTCTGGGTGTACTCTGATGCTTTTGCAAAAATGTTCCTATAAAACAGTTACATCTTCAAGGAATTCATGGAAAAGACTCTGACAAGTACAGGTTTCTGGTAACTGACTCTACTGCTGAACTGAATGAATAAGCATTTTCAGAACTCTAACGGAAAACTGATGAATTCATAAAAGTGCTAACAAAAGATCAAGATGAAAAAAAAATTAATTACATGGGACTGAATCAACTGATGAGGATGATTATAATTTTCGTGACTTTCTGTTTGAATAAAAAAAAATGTTAAAAAAACAAAAAAAAAAACATTCATTTGTGAGTTTCAGGAAGTATTCCTCTTCTGTGTCTGTCAGTAAAAGGAAAAGGAGGTTGATCTTGGTGAATTGAATTTACCAGTTTTTCAAAAAAGAGAGAAATGGGGATAAATAATTTAGTGTATTGAATTGAAAATTTCAATAATTTAGTGTACTGATTTGAAAATATTTACATAAAAGTATGTAAATATTATGATGCTTTTCCACAGTATTATTAATAAATATAATGGTAGTTTGAAAGATGTGAAAGTTTGTACTTTAAACTTACCCTAATCTAATACACACCAAATTCAAGTACATTTCCTTTCAAAATACACGTGAAAATTATTATATGTTTCCATTTCCACGCTAGAATATTAATAGAACAAAACAAGCAAGGCAATGTTCAGATGAATATTCTAATTATTTTGCCCAACCCTATCCTAGAAACTGTGGAGGCATTAAAACTTTCAAAAGACCTACTCTAAAAAGCTCCATGATACTAGTATAAAAAAGACATTAACCTTGCAATGTATCAATTTAATGATCAGATGATATTTATGCTATGATTCAAGTGTAATGTTCATAAGGTGCTTAAAAGTGTTATTTGGAATCTTGATATGTATCCTGATTGTATGTATCCTGTATAAGTCCCTGAGCAGCTCCGTGTTACCACCCAGCTACGCCTCAGATCATCTGTCAGGAAACAACAGGGACCCCGCTCTGAAACCCAAGCGGTCCCACCACAAAGCAGACCCTGACGCTGCCCACAGGTCTCGGATCCTGGAGACGGACAAGGAGGAGAACCGGCGCTCGGTGCTGCTGCCCACGCACCGGTGGAGGAGCAGCTTCAGCTCAGAGAAATACTGGCTCAAGTCAGACGAACCTGGGGAGGACTGCTTGGAGGCGGCGGGCAGTCCCGCCCCCAAGGTGAAGATGCAGCGGCACTGAGGCCTGAGCCTCCAGGACTCGGCTTGATCCTCCCTAGCTGGCCCTCCTTTTGTTTCGTTTTGAGGTTTGTTTGTTTGTTTCTTTCTTTCTTTCTTTTCTTTTTTTGATTCTTATATTAAAAAAAAAAAGACAGCTTCAGGCTGCCACAACTTCACTCCCTGATCCAACGCAGCGTTCATGCCGGGGGGCCACATGTTCCCTCCTCTCCATGCACTTCTCTTGTACAGGTGATGAACCTCTGACCTGAGATTGTAGTTATTTATTTTTAAAAACATTTCGTACCTTGGTTCTAGTTTTTGTATTTCCTCCTATTACTTTAGGATGATATCAACAACTTCTTTCTCCAGTCATTCAATACTAATACTTTAAGTATAGCTTTCAATGATACTTCTTTGGAAATTTCTTTCCTGTAGTTCCTATTAGATCTTGAATATTTAGTTTCTACATTGTACTTCCCATTGTTGTTTTTCTCAGTTTGTATATTCAGTGTTTTAAAACCTCTCTCCATAGCAGAGTTCTCACTTCTTACTTGGATATTAACACAGCTTGTGTTGAAAAAGAGAAATTCACTGTTCCTAAATATCTTTACACTTTTCTCTTTTCCCTCTTTTCCCTTTTTTTTTAAACATTTTTATTGGAGTATAATTGCTTTACAATTGTGTGTTAGTTTCTGCTTTATAACAAAGTGAATCAGTTATACCTATACACATATCCCCATATCTCTTCCCTCTTGCATCTCCCTCCCTCCCAACCTCCCTATCCCACCCTTCTAGCTGGTCACAAAGCACCGAGCTGATCTCCCTGTGCTATGCGGCTGCTTCCCACTAGCTATCTATTTTACATTTGGTAGTGTATATATGTCCATGACACTCTCTCACCCTGTCACATCTCACTCCTCCCCCTCCCCATATCCTCAAGTCCATTCCCTAGTAGGTCTGTGTCTTTATTCCTGTCTTGCCACTAGGTTCTTCATGACCTTTATTTTCCCTTAGATTCCATATATATGTGTTAGCATATGGTATTTGTTTTTCTCTTTCTGACTTATGTCACTCTGTATGACAGACTCTAGGTCCATCCACCTCACTAAAAATAACTCAATTTCGTTTCTTTTTATGGCTGACTAATATTTCATTGTATATATGTGCCACATCTTGTTTATCCATTCATCTGTTGATGGACACTTAGGTTGCTTCCATGTCCTGGCTATTGTATATAGAGCTGCAATGAACATTGTGGTACATGACTCTTTTTGAATTATGGTTTTCTCAGGGTATATGCCCAGCAGTGGGATTGCTGGGTCGTAGCGTAGTTCTATTTTTAGTTTTCTAAGGAACCTCCATACTGATCTCCATAGTGGCTGTATCAATTTACATTCCCACCAACAATGTATGAGATTTCCCTTTTCTCCACACCCTCTCCAGCATTTATTGTTTGTAGATTTTTTGATGATGGCCATTCTGACTGTTGTGAGATGATATCACATTGTAGTTTTGATTTGCATTTCTCTAATGATTAATCATGTTGAGCATTCTTTCATATGTTTGTTGGCAATCTGTATATCATCTTTGGAGAAATGTCTATTTAGGTCTTCTGCCCATTTTTGGATTGGGCTGTCTGTTTTTTTGATATTGAGCTGCATGAGCTGCTTGTAAATTTTGGAGATTAATCCTTTGTCAGTTGCTTCATTTGTAAATATTTTCTCCCATTCTGAGGGTTGTCTTTTCTTCTTGTTTATGGTTTCCTTTGCTGTGCAAAAGCTTTGAACTTTCATTAGGTCCCATATGTTTATTTTTGTTTTTAATTCCATTTCTCTATGAGGTGGGTCAAAAAGGATCTTGCTGTGTTTTATGTCATAGAGTGTTCTGCCTATGTTTTCCTCTAAGAGTTTGATAGTGTCTGGCCTTACATTTAGGTCTTTAATCCATTTTGAGTTTATTTTTTGTGTATGGTGTTAGGGAATGTTCTAATTTCATTCTTTTACAGGTAGCTGTCCAGTTTTCCCAACACCACTTATTGAAGAGGCTGTCTTTTCTCCATTGTATATTCTTGCCTCCTTTATCAAAGATAAGGTGACCATATGTGCATGGGTTTATCTCTGGGCTTTCTATCCTGCTCCATTGATCTATATTTCTGTTTTTGTGCCAGTACCAAACTGTCTTGATTACTGAAGCTTTGTAATATAGTCTGAAGTCAGGGAGCCTGATTCCCCCAGCTCCATTTTTCATTCTCAAGATTGCTTTGGCTATTCGGGGTCTTTTGTGTTTCCATACAAATTGTGAAATTTTTTGTTCTAGTTCTGTGAAAAATGCCAGTGGTAGTTTGATAGGGATTGCATTGAATCTGTAGATTGCTTTGGGTAATAGAGTCATTTTCAGAATGTTGATTCTTGCAGTCCAAGAACATGGTATATCTCTCCATCTGTTTATATCATCTTTAATTTCTTTCATCAGTGTCTTATAATTTCTGCATACAGGTCTGTTGTCTCCTTAGGTAGGTTTATTCCTAGGTATTTTATTATTTTTGTTTCAATGGTAAATGGGAGTTTTTTCTTAACTTCACTTTCAGATTTTTCCTCATTAGTGTATAGGAATGCAAGAGATTTCTGTGCATTAATTTTTATCCTGATACATTGCCAAATTCATTGATTAGCTCTAGTAGTTTTCTGGTAGCATTTTTAGGATTCTCTGTGTATAGTATCATGTCATCTGTAAAGAATGACACCTTTACTTCTTCTTTTCCGATTTGGATTCCTTTTATTTCTTTTTCTTCTCTGATTGCTGTGGCTAAAACTTCCAAAACTATGTTGAATAATAGTGGTGAGAGTGGGCAACCTTGTCTTGTTCCTGATCTTAGTGGAAATTATTTCATATTTTCACCATTGAGGATGATTTTGGCTGTGGGTTTGTAATATATGGCCTTTATTATGTTGAGGTAAGTTCCCTCTATGCCTATTTTCTGGAGGGTTTTTATCATAAATGGGAGTTGAATTTTTTCAAAAGATTTCTCTGCATCTATTGAGATGATCATATGTTTTTTCTCCTTCAATTTGTTAATATGGTGTATCACATTGATGGATTTGCATATATTGAAGAATCCTTGCAGTCCTTGGATAAACCCCACTTGATCATAGTGTATGATCCTTTTAATGTGCTGTTGGATTCTGTTTGCTAGTATTTTGCTTAGGATTTTTGCATCTATGTTCATCAGTGATATTGACCTGTAATTTTCTTTTTCTGTGACATCGTTGGCTGGTTTTGGTATTAGGGTAATGGTGGCCTTGTAGAATGAGTTGGGGAGTGTTCCTCTCTCTGCTATATTTTGGAAGAGTTTGAGAAGGATAGGTGTTAGCTCTTCTCTAAATGTTTGGTAGAATTCACCTGTGAAACCATCTGATCCTGGACTTTTGTTTGTTGGAAGATTTTTAATCATAATTTTAATTTCAGTGCTTGTTATTGGTCTGTTCATATTTTCTATTTCTTCCTGGTTCAGTCTCACAAGTTTGTGCATTTCTAAGAATTTGTCCATTTCTTCCAGGTTGTCCATTTTATTGGCATATAGTTGCTTGTAGTAATCTCTCATGATCCTTTGTATTTCTGTCATGTCAGTTGTTAACTCCCTTTTTTTAATTCGAATTCTATTGATTTGAGTCTTCTCCCTTTTTTCTTGATGAGTCTGGCTAATGGTTTATCAACTTTGTTTATCTTCTCGAAGAACCAGCTTTTAATTTTATTTATCTTTGCTATCATTTCCTTCATTTCTTTTTCATTTATTTCTGATCTGATCTTTATGATTTCTTTCCTTCTGCTATCGTTGGGGTTTTCTTGTTCTTCTTTCTGTAATGGCTTTAGGTGTAAGTTTAATTTGTTTATTTGAGATGTTTCTTGTTTCTTAAGATAGAATTGTATTGCTATAAACATCCCTCTTAGAACTGCTTTTGCTACATCCCATAGGTTTTGGGTCATCGTGTTTTCATTGTCATTTGTTTCTAGGTATTTTTTGATTTCCCCTTTGATTTCTTCACCGATCTCTTGGATATTAAGTAGTGCATTGTTTAGCCTCCATGTGTTTGTATTTCTTACAGATTTTTTTCCTGTAACTGATTTCTAGTCTCATAGCATTGTGGTCAGAAAAGTTACTTGATACAATTTCAATTTTCTTAAATTTACCAAGGCTTGACTTGTGACCCAAGATATGATCTATCCTGGAGAATGTTCCCTGAGCACTTGAGAAGAAAGTGTATTCTGTTATTTTTAGATGGAAGGTCCTATAGATATCAATTAAGTCCATCTTGTTTAATGTGTCATTTAAAGCTTGTGTTTCCTTACTTATTTTCATTTTGGATGATCTGTACATTCCTGAAAGTGGGGTGTTAAAGTCTCCTACTATGGTTGTGTTTCTGTCGATTTCCCCTTTAATGGCTGTTAGTATTTGCCTTATGTATTGAGGTGCTCCTATGTTGGGTGCATGAATATTTACAATTGTTGTATCTTCTTCTTGGAGTGATCCCTTGAACATTATCTAGTGTCCTTCTTTGTCTCTTGTAATAGTCTTTGTTTTAAAGTCTATTTTGTATGATATGAGAATTCCTACTCCAGCTTTCTTTTGATTTCCATTTGCATGGAATATCTTTTTCCATCCCCTCACTTTCAGTCTGTATGTGTCCCTAGGTCTGAAGTGGGTCTCTTGTAGACAGCATATATACGGGTCTTTTTTTGTATCCATTCAGCCAGTCTGTGTCTTTTGGTGGGAGCATTTAATCCATTTACACTTAAGGTAATTATCAATATGTATGTTCCTATTACCATTGCCTTAAGTGTTTTGAGTTTGTTATTGTATGTCTTTTCCTTCTCTTGTGTTTCCTGCCTGGAGAAGTTCCTTTAGCATTTGCTGTAAAGCTGGTTTTGTGGTGCTGAATTCTTTTAGCTTTTGCTTGTCTGTAAAGATTTTAATTTCTCCCTCATATCTGAATGAGATCCTTGCTGGATAGAGTAATGCTGATTGCAGGTTTTTCCTTTTCATCACTTTAAATATGTCCTGCCACTCCCTTCTGTCTTGCAGAGTTTCTGCTGAAAGATCAGCTGTTAACTTTATGGGCATTCCCTTGTATGTTATTTGTTGTTTTTCCCTTGTCGCTTTTAGTATTTTTTGTGTGTGTTTAATTTTTGATAATTTGATTAATATGTGTCTTGGCATGTTTCTCCTTGTATTTATCCTGTATGGGACTCTCTGTGCTTCCTGGACTTGATTAACTATTTCCTTACCCATATTATGGAAATTTTTGACTATTATCTCTTCAAATATTTTCTCAGTCCCTTTTTTTGGTCTTCTTCTGCTGAGACCCATATATTTCGAATGTTCATGCGTTTAATATTGTCTCAGAAGTTTCTGAGACTGTTCTCGATTATTTTCATTCCTTTTTCTTTATTCTGCTCTGCAGTAGTTAGATCCACTATTTTATCTTCCAGGTCACTTATCCATTCTTCTGCCTCAGTTATTCTGCTATTGATCCCTTGAAGGGAATTTTAATTTCATTTATTGTGTTTTTCATGATTGTTTGCTTGGTCTTTAGTTCTTCTAGGTTCTTGTTAAATGTTTCTTTTATTTTCTCCATTCTATTGTCAAGATTTCAGATCATCTTTACTATCATTATTCTGAATTCTTTTTCAGGTAGATTGCCTATTTCCTCTTCATTTGTTATGTCTGGTGGGTTTTTACCTTGCTCCTTCATCTGCTGTGTGTTTCTTTGTCTTCTCATTTTGCTTAACTTACTGTGTTTGGGGTCTCCTTTTCACAGGCTGCAGGTTCATAGTTCCCATTGTTTTTGGTGTCTGTCCCCAGTGGCTAAGATTGGTTCAGTGGGTTGTGTAGACTTCCTAGTGGAGGAGACTAGTGCCTGTGTTCTGGTGGATGAGTCTGGATCTTGTCTTTCTGGTGGGCAGAGCCACATCTGGTGGTGTGTTTTGCAGTGTCTGTGACCTTAGTATGATTTTAGGCAACCTCTCTGCTAATGCGTGGGGTTGTGTTCCTGTTTTGCTATTTATTTGGCATAGGGTGTCCAGCACTGTAGCTTGCTGGTTGTTGAGTGGGGCTGGGTCTTGGCCTTGAGATGGAGATCTCTGGGAGGTTTTTGCCATTTGATATTACGTGGAGCTGGGAGGTCTCTGGTGGACCAATGTCCTGAACTTGGCTCTCCCACCTCAGAGACAGAGTCCTGACGACTGACTGGAGCATCAAGAGCCTGTCATCTGTATGGCTCAGAATAAAAGGGAGAAAAAAAAGAAAGAAAGTAAAAGGTAAAATAAAATAAAATAAAAAAGTTATTACAGAAAACACAAAAAATAATTATTAAAAATAATTTTAAAGTAATTAAAAAAAAAGAATGAAAGAAGAGAACAACCAAACCAAAAAACAAATCCACCAATGATAAGAAGCACTGAAAACTATAATAAAAAAAACCAAAACAAACAAAAAAAATGGACAGACAGAACACTAGGACAAATGGTAAAAGCAAATCTGTACAGACACAATCACACACAGAAGCATATGCATACCCAGTCACAAAAAGAGAAAAGGGAAAAGTATATATATATATCATTGCTCCCAAAGTCCACCTCCTCAATTTGGGATGATTCGTTGTCTATTCAGGTATTCCACAGATTCATGGTACATCAAGTTGACTGTGGAGATTTAATCTGCTGCTCCTGAAGCTACTGGGAAAGATTTCCCTTTCTCTCTTTTTTCACACAGGTCCTGGGATTCAGCTTTGGATTTGGCCCTGCCTCTGCGTGTAGGTCGCCTCAGGGCATCTGTTCTTTGCTCAGACAGGACGGGGTTAAAGGGGCAGCTGCTTCGGGGGCTGCTTCGGGGGCTCTGGCTCACTCAGGCTGGGGGGAGGGAAGGGTACAGAGCCTGCAGGGGCAGAGACCAGTGTGACGTTACACCAGCCTGAGGCGTTCCATTTGTTCTCCTGGGGAAGTTGTCCCCGGATCATGGGACCCTGACAGTGGTGGGCTGCACAGGCTCCCAGGAGGGGAGGTGTGGATAGTGACCTGTGCTTGGACACAGGTTTCTTGGTGGCTGCAGCAGCAGCCTTAGCATCTCATGCCCATCTCTGGGGTACACGCTGATAGCTGCGGCTCACGCCTGTCTCTGGAGCTCCTTTAAGCAGCCCTCTTAATCCCCTGTCCTCGCACACCAGGAAACAAAGAGGCAAGAAAAAGTCTCTTGTCTCTTCGGCAGCTCCAGAATTTTTCCCGGACTCCTTCCCGGCTAGCTGTAGGGCACTAGCCCCCTTCATGCTGTGTTCATGCAGCCAACCCCAGTCCTCTTCCTGGGATCTGACCAAAGCCTGAACCTCTGCTCCCAGCCCCCACCCGTCCAGGTGGGTGAGCAGACAAGCCTCTCGGGTGGGTGAGTGCTGGTGGGCACTGATCCTCTGTGCAGGAATCTCTCCGCTTTGCCCTCCCCTCCCCCATTGCTGCACTCTCCTCTGTGGCTCCAAAGATCCCCCACTCTGCCACCCACAGTCTCTGCCCACAAAGGGGCTTCCTAGTGTGTGGAAACCTTTCCTCCTTCACAGCTCCCTCCCACTGGTGCAGGTCCAGTCCTTATTCTTTTGTCTCTGTTTTTTTTTTTTTCTTTTGCCCTATGCAGGTACGTGGGGAGTTTCTTGCCTTTTGGGAGGTCTGAGGTCTTCTGCCAGCGTTCAGTAGGTGTTCTGTAGGAGTTGTTCCGCATGTAGATGTATTTCTGATGTATTTGTGGGGAGGAAGGTGATCCCTGCGTCTTACTCTTCGGCCATCTTAAGCTCCTCCCTATTTTCTCTTGTAACTCAACTGTTTCTAAAAGTCTCATCAACATTGCTGGAGAAGTTTGGTGGAAACAGACCAAATAATGTATGATACAATTGGGACTGCTTGACCTTCAGTTAAAATGCTAATATCAACACTTGTTATATGCTACTATCTTTCGTGTTTCTTCTTTATGTTTTCTACTTCATTTTGCTAATATTTTCCTCCTTCAAACTGTCTTCTAAGCTGTCTCTGATTTTATAATAATATCCATTTCATCTGTGTTTTAAATTTTCATGACTATGCTCTACCTTATCTGGCTTACATGTTACATATATAAAATATTCTCTCCAATGTTCCTGTTATTTCCAGGGTGATTCTATTATTAACTCTAAAATTGATTAAAGGTCCTATATCAGTCTCTTATGGTCAACTTCAAAATTTGCTTTTCTTAAATGATTTGCATGTTTACTGAATATCTGCAAGTGAAAAAGTATATGAAATTATTTAAAAGGATAATTTCTTCAGTCTTTCATTTTAACTCTTTTAGGTCATTGAATGTGAGAATGTAACTCACATATTGAACAGTCTAGTTGGGATATATTATTGTATGATCTTTAACCACAAGTATAACATTTAATCAAAATTCTTCTTTAGTCAAATATTTTAGGAATAGTCTGCAATGTTTTTAAGTTCACCTATCAGAGCTAGACTTTCATGGCCATATAAATTTACACATATGGTCTTTCCTAGACTTGACAGTCATGTAGAGTTCGTTAATGCTAAGGATTCCTGTTCCTATTGTTCTTTATATATTGTTTATTGTTTAATAATATTTGCACTTCACATTTTATTGTGGTACTTATTTGCCCTTTTTCCCTTCTGTAAATAACAGTGAGGTTTGAAATTTCTCAATCCTTACATGTACTTTGTGGAATTGAGCAACGAGAGACCATATTTTAATGTTTTACTGTGATGTTTGAATAGATATTCTCTGTTTCTCCCTTACATTATGTTTGTATATTTGCTGTCCACTTTTAATTATCTTTACACTCTTGTTTTTCTCACGTTTTTGTCCAGCAGTAAATGCATGGCTTACCTTGTGACCCAATATTTCTAAAATTCTCATCAGTATGGCCTTATTAACCTTAATGAGGTTAATATATGAAAAGATCAAATGTGTAAATCAAATTGGTACTTGGAACTGCTCGATATTGGGTTCAATTCATGATAAGCCAAAACTTGTTATTGCTGGGCTGCACCTCACAGGCCTACAAGGCCTGTGTTTGCCCAGCTTCAAGACCAAAGAGAGAGCCAGGAGTCAGCAACAGAGACATCAATGGTTTAATGAGTGGGGGAGCTTACACATCTGGAGCAAGGTCCTGGAACAGCACCCCACCTTGTGCAGTGGAAGGCAGACAGGACATGGTAGCAGTCTTTGCTCCTGGGGGGAAGGGGAGATTACCAGTTATAGGAGAATTGATATCAGGTTGGCTCATTAGCTACCAGAGAAACCAGTAGAGGGGCACACCCCTCACTGCCCCTTTGATAAGAACAATCACTAGCTGGGGCCTAGGGCAAGTACATAGGAAGGTCAGTCATGTGCATATGGTATAGGTGAAGCAGGTACTGGTCTGGCAGGGGATGTACAGAGAACAAGAGAACAGCCATCTTGGGTGGCCTGACCAAATGTACTATTTTCTTTCATATTTTGCTTTTTTTTTCTTTGTTTATATTTTCCTAATGTTAAAATTTTATGTTCCTATTATTCTTTATCTATTGTTATTGATTAGTGTTTATACTACATAATCTAATTAAAAATAACATTATAAAACAGACTTATAAGGAAGTGAAATTTCTGTCATGAGAACACTTGATATGGTAATTTTGGGAAGGACTTTTTTGATACAAACATATTCTGTGTATCCTCATGATTTTACCAAGGTAATTATTTTTGGAATAATCCTGAATGGTATAATGCAACATGTTTTCCAAAATACCCCTGATAATGTATACTTATATGAGTGCTATATTCCTGCTGTTTGGTGAAGAATTAAGACAAAATTACTGTTGCTAAATATATACAGAGGAGAAAAAAAATCCACCTTTGGGTAGATTTTCTTTACTATGAGAAGGATCATGTAAATGTTTCTCTTAATTAAACAAAAGTAAAATAAAGGAATGTCCCATTATGTTATTTAAATATTGAAACCAAATCTTTTGTAATTTTAGGAAGGCTGTAGGTCTCCAAGGTCCAATGGATTACAGAGAAAATAGATGATTTGAATAAGGAAAACAATGGCCTTCTAAGAGAGAAAGGGCAGTAACACGACCCTTGCTTTCTAGAAATTGAAGTTAAAAAAAAATCTTGCAGAAAGAACCTGAGTCTTGTGATCAAATTCTCCTAGAAGGAATGAACACAAAAAGCACTAAAGTGTAACTGATCAGGACAAAGGACATGTTCTGACCTGATGACCTGGACTTTGCACATGTACCTATAGGTTGATTACAGAGGATTTGATTTCGTATATCAGGTGGCTTATTCCATTCAGGACACAGATATTGTAGCATTGTTTCTGGCTTTCGAGAACACAGAATCAAGATAAAGTTATTAATGGATAGGTTAGGTGATGATGTAATAATACACAATCAGAATCTCAATGGCTCAAAACAGGTTTTATAACTACATAGGCAATGCTGGTTGGTTGGGGAATCTGCTTGTCTTAACCACTTAAAGGGTAGGCAGATAAAGGTCCTATGTCAACACTGCTATAATGACTTCCTCAGCAAAGGAATAAAATGATGGAAAATTATGCACCTCTTAAATGATTTCACTCAAAAGTGACAAATGTTACTTATATTTCTCACGTTTCATTGGCTAAAGCATGTCATATGGCAATGCTTAAATTTAAAGATTCAGGAAATCCCAACCCTAGGTTGTGTCTTGAAGTAGAAAACCAGAAGGATTGGTGAACAGCACTGCTGATTCTTCAGCATTACATGGATAGACATTTTGTAGAAATTATTTGACATTTTGCCTACAATAGACACATAGTTGTCTAGACACCACTTAAGTCCCTTTACAGTGATATGATTCAGTGAAACTGGAAGAATAATCTAACAATTTAAAAATTCTTTCTTTTTTTGTGTTTAATTTACTACATTTTCCCTTTTGTCACTAAATTTTATTTCCTGTACACTTAATACCATATCACATAAAATAGACTAGACATCAGGAACTATTTTAAGTGTTGAAAAAAATAAGCAAATAAAATAATTTAAAATAATGACTAAATTCACAAAGACAGTTTGGGAAAATAATGATTGACATTGGAAATCTCTTTTTTCAAAGTGGCTAAATTGTTGTAGTCCAAATTGTTAATAAATTGTACACAGGAGTGGCAGGCTTAAAATACAAGGGTAATTATGTAGAGAATCAATAATGGAATCAAAACGATCACTGTCATTTCACTGTTAAAAGACATTTTATTGTTAATACTATTCAGATTTTAATCTGCCCTATGACCAAGAGGTCCTTAACGTTTCCCTCAGATTGACTAAACTTTGTACAGTCTTCCTGCCTCTAGACCTTGACTCTACTTTTCTTAGACATTTACCTTAAAAAGCTTGTAAATTCTTTTTCTGCATCTTTGAAATGTAATTTTTTAAAAAGCCTCTTGTCAGTTTTACAACCCAAGGATGTCTTTCAAGGACCTAGTAGCCATCTCTTTGAAAGGTAGTTATTAAAGAAGATAGCTTCCTTGTTTCCCAGTCTCTCTGGGATGGTAAGAGTCTAATTTCTTTTAGAGTCCTACTCCAACTTGTAAAACCACCACCTGTCATAACAACAGAAGACAGTTTACTTTTCCTTTAGGTAAATCCAGTTAGCAAAACTGGATGCCCAGTGGTCTCCCTCTAATCCCAGAGCTTAACACTCCCTGTACTTTGTCCTTTCAGCAGAGTTGAGTTCAGACTTCCTTCTAGTTCCTCTAATTGTATTTCCTGTAAATACATTAGAATTTATTTTAGAACTACATTTAAGGTCAAGATAAGTTTACCCCAATAGTATGTATTGGTTAAAAAATCATCTATTAATAGCATTATTCTCAATGTGGTGATCTAGTGAGAAAATGTTTTCTTTGAATATCTCTTACATTTTCTAAAGTCCCAATAAGCCTCTCACCATCTCCCATCATAATATTTAACTGTAGAATAGCTTAAATAGTTTGGATGTTTGGGTTTTCATTTTGTTAAAAAACAGTAAATTCTTCAAAATTAATTGTCATATACTTACCATTATTGATTCATTTCCTTTATTTAAGACATTTTCATTCTTGTAGGTCATTCTACCTGCTTTTATAGCTTCAGATTTAACACAGTGACCAGAATGGTTTGGATGCTTAACATATAAATAAATGAAGGAATAAATAAGCAGTCATTTATATAGTTATGCTTTAACCATATGGCAGCAGAGGTTTTTCAGAGTTTATAATGTTTGAAATAAAGACCATTAAAAAATAAAGCTCTTCTGTCTCATGTGAAGAATAAAATATTAACTATTAGCCAAAGTTAGATTATTGATTTCTTTTTGCTATTGACCACAGAAAGTCTACTGAAACCTCATAAATTACTGTCAAACACTGATTCGCAGAATACTACCCAACTACACAGTAATTTATGTTACAAATAATATGATACAGTCTTTCTTTTAATACGAATCAATCTGTGCCTTTATTGATAAGCCATATGATTCATAATGAAAAATATATTCTCATTGATGCCATTATTACAAATCTGTGAGCTTTGGGGAGTGAAGAGGTGGTTTAATCTTACAGGTGTCTCCTAATACCACAATGACTAAAACTGTAGACATTAGAATCCTCTCTATTGTTGTTACTGTGTGGGCCAATAAATAAAATAGATTTTTTGCAAACTTGATTGCAGATCATTCAAATTTTAGCATGGAATGACTTCACCTTGAATTCAATTTGTCTCTGTACATTTAGATTTACTCTTATTGAGGGCTTTACAAAATAAGCCCTCACTGAATATTAGAGTAAAAAGTTTTTATAATATTTTACAACAACTTTAATTTTTATATTATGTGGCATATTCAATATCATGGCAAGCACATGGTAAGCACAAATTTCCAAAAAATAGTTTTTACCATAAACATCATCAATTAATTTTAACACACTTTTATTATAATCATTTCTATTTTAACATTTAGATTAATTAAATTTGATAAGCAAAGCTTTTAATTCAAAAGTTAAAGTGTTTCTTTTCATTGCACTGATGTTCATGCTCCCTGAAGAAGAAAATAGAGTTAAATATTTTAAATGAATCCTAAAAATCTCGTAGATAAATATTATCTTACTCTGACCCAAGGATAATGATATATTCTGATGTTCCATAAACTGCAGAATGATCCTTCTTTTAATAACAGAAGTATATCAAGTTCATTAAATTTTTCTTTGACATATTTGCTTAATTAAAACCTGTAAGATTTTATAAAGAATTGATGTTCTGCTTCACAATATTTAGTCTTTAATTCAAGCCAGACAAAATGATTATATGGAAGACTTCTTCTAAATCTATCAATAGGTAGGTTGTGAGTCAAGATTGGTGAGTTATATGAATGTTTCTAATCAGAAAGCAACTCTTAATGATCACATACAATAGAGTCAATCCCTCCATAAATAACATTTGAAACACAACGAGAAAATCAAGAGTCACCTCATGAAAGCATTGTGAAGATTTTTGGCTGTAAAATGATCTCTCAAAAGATAGGAAAATTAGAATGCTTTTGTATATAATCTGATATTTATTTAGAAATATGAGACTAGAATAGTGTTTATAAATAAAAGAAAAATTAAAGAGTAAGATAAGTCTAAAATTTAGAGAGTAAGATAAGTCTTCCCAATAACAACACAAAATGAGATGAACTAAAGAGATGAATTATTATTATCTAGTACAATGTGAAACTTTTTTATTACCTATTGCAATATTAACTAAAATTAATGCAGGATGCTTATTTTGTGATCATCTCATTTAAGCCTATGAAATCTTCAACTTTAGGATTATATAACCTAAACACTAGAAGGGATGTAGACCCATAAATTTCTTCTGTCACATTTCTTATTTATGACCATAAACCCTCTTGATTAATCCCTCAGGAAATTTATGTCAACAAGATAATTCTTTCCACTTCAGTGTCTTCTAAAATCATGATCAAGTTCATTAATATATAGAGTTCAACTCTGTCTTCTAATACCATTCTCTCCTATGACACAGATATAGTGCTTACCAAATATGGCACTCCATAGTTAACATTTCCTAGCATCCTCCAAGTTTGATATGGCTATGTGACTACTCTGGCTAATGAGCTGTGGGCAGAAAAAAAATAGTGTGTCCCTTTTGGGCCAATGTGTGGGAGAGTCAGCATGATTTTCCAACTCTCTTCCTCTGCTCTAGGCACCTAAAGATCACATGTTTCAGATGGAGTGTCTACAAAATGGTAGAGAAGCCTCTATCAGCAGGAGTATCTGAATGACCACATGGAGCAGAGCCCTCATAGACACAAACTGACAAGTATTAGGAACAATGAATCATTTTTGTTGGGTTAAGCTACTGAGACTTTCAGGCTTTTTGCTGTTGTAGCATATCCTAGCATATCCTATTCTATTTTACAATCTCTTGCCTAAGGCATTTGCTGGAACCTCAGAAATGAAGTCTAAGTGGGGTTCAGTCAGGTTTTTTGGGGACAATGACCTCCCTAAGTGTCATGTTCTAGATAAGCAATGTTAAAACAATAGTCAGATCTGCTAAGTGATGTTGCCATAACAAACAACTCCCAAATTTCAGTGTTTGCAAAATTACAAAAATTTATTTCTCTCCCAGCACCTGTCAGCTTGGCTGCAGGGTGACAGTGGCTCTGATGCATAGGTCTCCTTCAATGAAAGAGCAAACCCTTTAGGGACTGTATGGATGAAAGACAAAAATATTGGGGAAGCACACACAGATTTTAACGTTTTTGCTCAGGGTTAGCACTTGCCATTTGCACAAGTTGCTTTCAGAGCCAAATGGTCAATTCTGGAGTAAATGGAATATGAAGTTTAATCACTTCACAAGGAGAGGCAAAAAAAAAAAAAAAAAAAAATTGGGAGCAATAATAAAATATGCAACACTTAGTTTCTTTAATTATTTGCCTCTATAGACATTGCCAAATATTATACTTGGAGCATGGTGGTAAATGTTTTGAGTCAATGGCTTTTATCTCTCAACATTCTGCTTACTCCAATATTATTGTGCCTTAACAATTTGCCTCTTAAAAACGTATTTTTGCATCCATTGTATTTAGAGTTACCCTTGCCAGAGAACAGTAGACTATGCCTTAAAATTCACTCCTTCTGGACTATACATTGTCTTTTAATGAAAGTTAAGATATATTAACTTTCTAATCACCTAGATCATATTACATTACTGACACATGTAATTATAAGTTCAACTTAAAAGCCTAATATTTTATATTGTCCTCATACTGTTTTTCTGCATTTAAATCATTAAACTTTAAGAACAGAATGCAATGTTTGTTCATATTAAGTTGTATCTAGTTAGATGGAACCCATTTATACAGACTGTTCAGATTTTTTGCCATCATGATTTTGTCATCCAATATATCCCTCTTAATTTTGCATCACAGCCTTTCTGGCCATTCCCTTGAACCCTAAGTTTGGTAGGAATACAAAACTGAAGATTGTACAAATGTTCTTATCATAGAAAATTCTCTAAAAGGTGGCATCAGTCAAATGTTGTCCCAGAATGTTTTAGACATGGTTCCCCAAATACAGATGCTTTTCTACATCTGGCATATAAGTGAAAAACTGAACAAAAGACAGAAATTTGGCTTACTATTAAAACTAGATGCCCCAGACATAACACCTTTTCTTGTCCCTGTGGTGAATTTTGGATATGTCTTTTTTAGAAACCTGTTGGAACAGGGAGAGATGTAAAAAAAGGAGTTATGGTTTAGAGATACATATAGCACTTTAGTGATAACTTCTGTGTATTTTTGTTTATGGAATATGGTAATAATCTAATCTAATTTTCCATGAGTAGCCAATTATCTGAATGTCACTCACAGAATAATCCACGATTTTCTACTGATTTATGATGACATTTTCTTGCCGTCTTTGTCATTATATCGTAATCTAGGTAGAAGGAGGCACATATTAACAGGTTGCAAGAATCAAGATGTGAACGTCTTGGGTGAGGGGGCATTATTCTGTTAACCACACTTTTATAAACCTGTTCAAGTTTATTCACATTGCTTTATGTGTGTGATTACTTTTTAAATTAGTCAAGAGAATAAAGGTGAAAAAATACGGAATCCTACTGTTTTTTGTAATTATTTATATAATTATGTTTATTGACACTTTGTGCGTGTGTGTGTGTGTGTGTGTATTTGGATTACTGTCTGGTTCCAGCTGTTTTCAGCTTGATAAACTTCCTTTTGTATCTATTGTAAGACAAATTCAACTAGTGACAGATTCTCTCAGCTTTTGTTTATCTGGGGAAGTCTTTATTTAGCCTTCATTTTCATGGATCTTTGAGCTATCTTTCTTGGAGTTTGATGAGCTTCTTAGATATGTAAATTATTTTTCAATAAATTTGGGTAGTTTTAGCTATTGTTTCTTTGAATATTTTTCTTCTCTTTTTGTCTCTCTCCTCTCTTTCTGATACTACCATTGCGTGTACTTTGGCACACTTAATGGTGTCCCAAATTTCCCTGAGGCTCTCCTCATTTATCTTCATTCATTTTTTTCCCATCTGTTTTTTGGATCTTCAGTTCACTTATTCTTTCTTCTGTCAATTAATATCTATTTGAAAGCCCCCCAGTGAATATTTTTTTTCATTTCAGTTATTTATTTTTCAACTCCAGAATTTCCTTTGTTCTTTTTTCTGATTTCAATTTCTTTATTGATATTCTCCATTTTATGTGACACTGTCATCATACTTTGATTTATTTCTTTAATCATAGTTCCATTAATTCCATAAAATGGCTTATAATAGTCATCTTGAAGATTTTTTTCTGATAAATCTGGACATCTGCTAACAATCATAGGAAATTTCTGTTACCTTTACAGCATATAGGTTAAATATTCCTGTTTCTTAGAATGTCTCATATTTTTTTGTTAGAAACTAAACATCTTAGATATATATTTTAGCAACTCTGGGTACTGGCCCCACCATTCCTCCAGTCTTGTTATTGTTTTGTTTATTACATTATTGACTCACTGGATTATTTTGGTGAAGCCTATTTTCCCTCACACAGAGTTGATCCACATTTGATCCTTAGTAGGGCACAGTTTTGGGTATGCCCACAGTCATCCTGAGATAACAGTGATTTTGGTAGGGCTCTCTTCTTCTCTTTCCCTGACTGTGTTCACCTGCTAAATTCCACAAATTATGATAGTTCCTTTGGGAGGACATTGGGAACTAAGTATTTTGTGACCTGCTTTCCCCCCAAGCTGTGGAGCTTGGCATGGGAACAATGGCAAACTTCTCACTGAGTGACGCCCATCCACTAGAAGCAAAGCACTTGGTGGGGGGGCTTGAGGTGCTAAGCCTCTCAGCTTATCTCCCTTGGCGTGGAATCATTGTCTCATGAGCTGAGGCAAGGATGATCAGGGTCCCAGTATTCGTAGTGGTGAAATGCCCAAAACAGGGCCTCCATTCCATGAGTGATGACTGGGCAGAAAAAGTGAGCCCTGCTTCTCCATTGTATTCACTGGGATTTAGCCTCAGCAACAGATAAGACAATTGAGAAATGGGGAGATAGGGAGCTCTGTGTTCTTGTTTGCAGCAGTCAGGAGTGGATGCTGTGCCTCCCTGGCCAAGGAGGTGGGGAGGAGGAAATTATTCTTTGTTCAGCTACCACAGACTCTTATCTTTCTTACCAAGTTTTCATAGATTTTCTTGATTAGATGTTTCTTCACTCAGCAGTTGCTCTTAAAACCACTTCCAGAGGCTTAAATTGTTGTTTTTCAAGAGTTTACACCAGTTACACTGAGTAATCAGTCAGCAGAACTACTTATGCTGTCGTGCCAGAAGTTTATCTCCATGTATTTTTAAATAGTTTTAACCGTATTTGATAGTTTTCTCTATCTCAGTCTCTCTGTCTCTGTTTCTCTCTGTCACTGTCTCTCTCTTATCTCTGTATCTTTCCCTATAGCTTTTCCTCTCCTTCTTTACTTCTTTTTGCTTTTCTTAAATTATATAGAGAGGAAATTTTGTTAAGATATTCTGTCCTTCTGTAAGACACAGTCCCAAAGCAGGTAGTATATGGGTGGATAATGGTTTCTGAACCTTGCTAATATAGGTGATTTATAAAAAGGAAAAAGGAAAGAAAAAGAAAGAGAAAGAAAGAAAACAAGAAAGAAAGAAAGAAAGAGAGGAAGAAAGGAAGAAAGAAAGAAAAGGGGTGAGGGAGGGAGCCAAGGAGAAGGAAGGAAGGGAGAAAGACCAAATGCCAGTGGGAAATTTGACTCATCCTTTCATTTAAAAAATGTGTCTACTTTCCCTAGTGCCCTCACTAAAGAACTTCCAGACACAAGTCAATGCCAGTGTTTTATTCGTCCTCATTATATGGATGTGGGAAACTCACTCTATGCTCCAATTTCATAAAGCCTTTCTGGTTCTATTTGTCTGCATCATTTAGAACATTTAATTCCTGTTACCCAAGAGAATGAAATTGCTTGAATATCTCTGTTGGATCCCAGAGACCAACAGTCATGTAAATTCAACCTCAAGTAACATTCTGTTTCTGTTCCATAAAGTTATTTATCTAGCTTTCAGTAGAGTTGCATGTCTTTTAATTTGCTCATTTTTATATTTTCTTGACAAGTTATATGTGGAGAAGTTGGGAAATTTCACAACTAAACTTAACATACATTTTGCTGTTAAGTGATAATTTCACCTTTCCTTCAATTTTAATATATATAATCTAGTTTTTTTTAAAAAAACACAAACTTTTTTTTTCAATCTTCATATATATGATCTACTAAGGGAAAACAAAAACATCATAGGCATTTTAGAATTTAATGTGCTTACATTTCCTTCTCTGTGGGATTTTATACCACTTTTGAGGATTTTTTGTCTGTTTGCTTTTTACAATTTTTTTTCTTTCCCATAAACTGCCTCAAATAGGGATAATTCACTGACAAATTTTCTAACACATTACTCAAATTTTTCTTTAATCTACCTCAAATCCAGTGGTCTACATCACTTCATTTCAGTTTCCTACCGTGCTCACTTTACTCCTGCACCCGTATCATTAAAATGGTCATTCATTTGCCATCAAAACCCTTTTACTGACCTAACTAAATCAAGCTGCCCACCCCTTTCACTCATATAACTCCCTTCTCCACTCCAAACATCTATTCATCAGCTTTCTTAGAGGCTGTCGTATTCAGTAACTCCTACAATTCCACTTTTCCACACACCAAGCTTAGAGTAATTAACACACTCAATTTTATTCAAATTCGGAAGTGTCTGTTATATCTACTATTTTAATTATATTTCCAATGACACTGTCTTAAAATAGAAACTCATTCCTTCTTACTTTCCCTATTGAACAATCAAGACTTCTTGCCTTAAAATATTTTCTGTCAAAATATCTTCCACAGTTTTGATAAAGTGGATAAAGCCATGGAAATCCTAACAATATTAAATGATCTTAAATTTCAACTGCTTTACTCAGATTATCTTTTTAAATCCTCTCTGTAACCCCATGTGATACACGGCATTCTTAAAATCATGTTCAAGGTGAGGAAATAAAGTTTCATAAAGAATTAAATAACTTGCCTAAAATCATAAAGATGAAACTAATTGTCAAGGTCTTTGAGCTATCTTCTGTCACATCAACTACAAAGCTTCTCAGCCACAATAAAATATTTACACTGGTGTCTTTTGTATAATTTGATCTGTATTTATTTTAATCCTTTATTATATCTTGCTTTATAGTAAAACTTTATGTGGACATGAATTCACTATCCTTTTAGACTCTGATGGATAAGGGTAGAAATCATGTCTTAATTGTTTACCCAGTGTGTATTAAAATGATTTGATGTGGTTAGAGTCACTCAGTAAGAGTTAAGTGAGTCTTTAGCATTAAAGACATTTTAAGACTATTGTTAATTAGTAGCTTAAGTTATTTTCTAGTTTTGCAATAGTTGACTAACTTTTTCCTTCATTTGGGAGAGACATTAACTTCATCATATTGGCCTATTTTTAATTGTGTAATTATGAACTCCCTGCCCAAATCTAGCCTGAAGCTTTGGTTGGTTAAATATGTTTTGTAACTTTCCCTAAAGGACTGTTAAATAGGCATCCCTGAATTAACTATTATTCAGTGATGGGTAAAGAGACGCGCAAGGGCTTATGCCTTATTCTTGTAATCACTATAAGGATTTTTTAAAATATCTATACTTAGGAAAATTATCTAATTGCATATTCTATACCTGTTTATCAATTTATCCATCTACCTTTTTAACTTCCCTGATTAGCTAGTATCTCATCTGTCTACTAATTATCCATATGTTTGATAAATGATTGATCAATCTGTGATTTATCTATCTTTCTAGGAATGAGTGTAAAAGTACATGACTATTATTCAACTATTAAAATAAAATATACATAAATATATATAGTAATTATTTTTTCTCACTTAAGTTGAAATGGTAGGGAGCTCCCATTCCATTCATTATGAACCCAGCCCTAAAGTCATTAGAGCTTCCAGGAGTTATATTTCCGTCTAGAATATTTGATTAGAGCTCTCTTGTTTCAAGCAGTCACTGTTGATAAGCTAGCTATATAAGCCTACATGATCCTTTTAAAAGGTAGGGAAAAAAAAAAAAAAAAAAAAAGGTAGGAAACCTCATAGACTGTGCTCATAGGGAGTGGGAAATTTTACTGATACCTGAAGCACTAGGGTCTAGGGGCCAACTTCCACAGGTGAAATTTTTCTCTGGGATCTTTTTTCTCTATGAGATTCTGCACGGGAGTAGGGTTTATGGGACTCATTGTTCAGAATATATACAAAGTTGTGGATTATTCTAAATTCTTGCTGCATACTTGAAAACCAACAATTTTTCAAGGAAGTATCTACATTTAGTCTTCCATTAACTTCCCTCTATCATTTTCCAATCTTGGAAATTCTATTTTTTCTTCAAAGGACTTAGAAACTTAATGTTGATCTTTCCTAAGGGGAGATCAGAGTAGGTGAATTGGATGCTCAGATAAACTAGCTCTTTTTTGTCTTATGTAATCATCCTCTTACATGTGTACACATTAATGTATTTATTCATATGTCATCTTGAACAAATTAATACATTCATCAATAATGTCTACCGTGTAGTATGTATGTATGAGTGTTTACGTGTGCATGTGTATGTGTTACATATAGTATTTTGTGGAGATTTAGTTGCTCTAGACAGAGAAGGAACTAAAGCACTTATCATCAAGAGAGTAAATGTATATTATAGATTACTGTGTTGGTGTGGACAAAGAGAGTGAAGAAAATAATGGAAGTGGTTATTAAGAAAAAGTGGAAGAGTTATATGGTAGTTCCATTTTTAGTTCTTTGAGAAACCTTTATACTGTTTTCCACAGTGGCTGGCTACCATATGATCCAGTAATTCCATTCCTGGTACATATTTGAAAAAAACAAAAAACGCTAAATTTGAAAAGATACATGCACCCCAATGTTCATAACAGCACTATTTACAATAGCCAAAATAGGTAAGCAACCTAAGTGTTCATCAGCAGATGAATGGATAAAGAAGATGTGCCATATATTTACAATGGAATACTATTCAGCCATAAAAAAGAACAAAATTTTGCCGTTTTGCAGCAACTGAGTTGGCTTGGAGAGCATTATGTTAAGTGAAATAAGTCAGAGAAAGAGAAATACTCTATGATGTCACTTATATGTGGAATCTAAAAAATACAACACTAATGACTCTAACAAAAAAAAAGAAGCAGGCTCACAACTAGAGAGAACAAACTAGTAGTTACCAGTTGAGGGGGCAATATCAGAGTGAGAGAGTGGGAGGTATAAACTCTTGGGTAGGTTACAAGGATGTATTCTACAACACAGGGAATATATCCAACATTTTGTAATGATTGTAAATGGAGTATAACCTTTAAAATTATATAAAATTAAAATTTTTTTTAAATTTAAAAAAAATCAGAGGAGGATGCTATGTGTTACAGTGGAGAGGATGGTGATTGGAATTTTGGTGATGTAGATAGCAGTTTATAAAATAGTGGCAATCAAAGCAAAACAGTAATACTAATATTACAACAAAGAGAGAAGGTGGCTCTAGCCTTGAAAAAATGATTGAGTACTTAAAAGTTGAGTTTGGGAAACCACCAGAATTGGGCAAGCATATACACATGTATTTAGTAAAAGCACCATTGCAATTGAAATGAATATTTAGAATTGGTATGTGGGACTTTTAAATCAGTCTGAGCTGGAGAAAAAAGAAACTTCAAGGCCTTTGATTTTTGATTTTTAAACCAAATATATAAGATTTATATGTGTGTATGTGTCATATGCCTATTTGTATTACTGTTCTATTGCTGGATAAAAAAAAATCTGCCACAAACTTAGCAGCTTAGCACAAATTTATTATCTCACTGTTTCTGTAGTTCAGAAGTCCAGGCACAACTTAACTTGGTTCTCTGCCCAGGGTGTCTCAGGCTTAAGTTAAGGTGTTGACCAGGTCTTGGGGTCTCACATGAGCTCATTCAATTAGTTAGCAGAATTCAGTCCCTTACATCTATAAAACTCTTGGCAACTTCCATCTCTTCAAGATGAACAGGAGAAAATCTCAATTATTCTTTGAATATCTCCTTTTTTTTAAGGAATCTCAGCTGATTAAATCAGACTACCCAGTTAATATCCCTTTTGATTAACTGCACATCAAATGATTTGTCATTTTAATTACATAGTAAAATTCCTTTTGCCATGTAACATAACATAAGCATGGAGTGAGAACCATCTTATTCACAGGATCTCTGTGAATCCAAAGGAGGGAATTATACAAGGCCTTTTCTCCAAACGTTGGTGATCTTGCTGGTTATTTTAGAATTCTGTCTGCCACGCTCTGATTGCCTCTTGTTGCAGACACTCTCAATGCCCCTCTCATATCTCTCAGAATTCACCATTATTCTATTACCTGCAGATAGTGTCCTACAGCAAGCATTTTTTCTGCCAGATTTCTACCTTTAGGTCCACTTATTGGGTAGATTAGAGGTCCTAGGAGTTAGCACCCTCAGTTGCTGCTCTCAGTGAATGATGAATGGGAGTTAAACTACAAATACTAACATTTCTGTGGTCCTGAAATATAAATAATCAATGTTTCATACAATCTTCCTGAATTCTTAAAGATGTTGAACACTAGTTGTCCACAGAGATAACTTCATTATTAACATTACACCCTGAACAGGTTTTCTTCTCTTTCCTGTCTCATCTTTCCACTCTTCTCTCATAGCCCAAACAATCCACTTGCCCTAAAATTCTGATTTTAGGTCTTCTTCTGGGTGTAACCCAACCTACTTCAGTGAACTAGGACTTAAAGTGCATTGAACACATTGAAAAATAATGTATATATATATGAGTGTGTATTTAATATACACTGTAGTATATTATATCTATCTATATACTCGTATATACTTATATGTGTATACATGTATATACTCATGATTTTTCTGAACCAGCATTTTTCTTTATGTGTCCCAAATTTCTGTAACATGTATTCTTAATACAACTTTTTATATCAGGTTTGACTATCAGTATACACCTAATTATCAAAATAAATATTCTATCTATTTACTGAAAGTCTATACAAAACTAATATTCACATCATATTAAATTAGTGTCACACATTTCACCATTTCAATAAGCAGTACATAACTGTATTAAACGAAATGTACTTTCACACATAAATATTTTAGTTTACATAAATTTTGCTACTAATTTATCTTCTGCTCCTCATAGGCTAGAATTTTACTATATCTATGTACTATTGATTAAATGTTTATTCCTTTTGTAATAAATACATCAATTCATATATTTCCTTACCACATATATTCCTCCCTTACAAAAATGTATTAATTTTGTTGTTTCTTAGCTTCATTTATAAGCAGCAAGGTCGATATTTATACTCAGCTAAGGTAAATTTCAAAACCTGTGGTGTTTCCTTTACCAAACACAATAGAGTCAAGTCTTTAGAAGACAATCATTTGGCTGCTTAACAGGAGTGATTTGGGATAGAGCATAACAAATAATGTAAAATACTTAAAAGTATTATAAAATGTTGCAAGCTACCTTTCTCTCTGGTTGATCTACATCTTGAATTAACACACTGTCGTACTTTGCCCATTGCATTTGACTCAACTTAAACCGGAAAAAAAAATGGAAAGTTTGACATATTTATTTGTAACTAGATAAAGGGAAGAATATTTTCCCTAAATAATTATACTCTTTAAGTAAAATCATTAAGAAGGAAATTATGAATGCATAAAACTGTAAAAGTTTAACAGAACTTCACATTCTGACTGTAACACATAAATAAAAAGAAAACATTTAGAATCTTTTCTCATCTATGTGGGCTTCTTATCACAACACACTGCTTGGCAAGTGCCATTAATACAAAAATTCATACATATTAACAATCCTTCTGTATTTAAAACTCTGTATTCTATGCTTACATGGATAGACATATGGGTCATTAGGCTGAACTTTAAAAAATACATTAATCTTGCAATACTTATGTCTTTATTGAATTTTTTTTTTGTTTTTATTGTGTGTACTTCATTCTATTTCTGATATTTCTCTTTCCAAATATATGACATTTTTGTCTTTCTAAATTAACAAAACATATCTATTTCTGATTAAAACTAAAGTCAAAAGTTTGGCTTAATTATCCAAATAATTAAAGACTATTTTATTATTAGAGGAGGATTAATAGTCTTAGTAATGATATTTCATTTTTCAAAACTAATCTACTCCATCTCTAGAATCTACAAATACATACACAATTTTACTATAAGAATGACATGTGAACTAATGCACAGTCTGCCATGGTCTACTGATGGCTGATTGATTTTCAAGGGAATGTGAATTAATATTTATTTAGTAACAATGTTTTGTTCGGTACTAAGCTTTAGCTTCTTCACTTTATTTAATACACTGAAAGCCCTATGATACGTGCTATTTTATTGTTGCCATTTGTAGTCATTTATTCAATTAGCAGTTACCACCTTAATTAAATAAATAGAAAATAGTAAATTAAAGCACTCTAAAAAAAAACCCGAAATCAGTGAACAAGTGTGGTCTTATTTATCCTTTGTTTCTTAGTATTAGTAATTTCATCAGTCATCTAATAAGGTGAAAACCCAGAAGAAGACGGTTAATAAATCAAGTCAGTGGACTATGATAATAATTGATAATAAAATCTTAATATATTCATTTTTGGAACATGGTAAGCCTATAATCTAGTCTTTAATTTATTTCCAAGTGTATTCAAGAATACATTCTTTCTATATCACAAACATACACGCATACAAAAGGGACATGCTTTTCTCTTACATTTCAATTACTACCAGTGGTCTAGAATTTTATATAAGATAATAACTATCTTTTATTGGGATACATATCCTAAAAAAACATATTTGTCACCATCTAGCCAGAAAGGTGTACATTTAAAGCCTTTAAAAAAGGCTGATACAACTATACAATCTATCAAGATATGTGAATAGCAAGAAATATAATTAGTGGTTTAATAAGTCTAATTATTCTAATATTAAAAGATAGCTTTTAGAAGAAATTGATATACTAGATTTATATGTAAATCAAAAGGACAAGAATGGCCAATTATATTTTCAAGAAGGACAAAAGTTAAGAATCCATAAGATATCAAAGATCAAGATTGATACATGAAGTATCAAAGAAAGATCAATCCATGAGGTGTCAAAATTATCAAGATCTATATAGAGATAAAAAAAAATGATATTGTTACAAAGTTGGAAATAATGGATCATTGGAACAAAATAGAGTTAAGAAATGACCCTAATTGGTCATTGTCTAATATATAACAAAATGACACTGTGATGCATTAGGAAAATAATGGTATGTTCAATAAGAATGCTGGGTCTATTGGATATTTTATGAGAAAAAAAAAATTATCTTACATTATAAACAAAAATTGCTTTTTGATATGTTGCACATCTAACTGTGAACTGCAAACAATAAAGCTCTTAAAAGAAAAAAAACATTAGAGGCTATCATTATTTTCTATTGTAAGTAAAGAAATACTAAGCAAGAAAGCACTGACCCTAAGTAAGAAATTAATAAGTTGGGCATTAACATTAAGAGTTTTGCTCTGCAAAATACAGTAATAGAGAGAAAAAAACAAAAAAAACACAGAATGGAAGAAAATATTCACAAAGTATATACCTGGCTAAAAAATAATGTTTCCAGGGTGTGTGTGTGTGTGTGTGTGTGTGTGTGTGTGTGTGTGTGTGTGTATAAAAACTACAAATTAATAATAAAATGAAAGTCAAAGAAATAGTGAGTAAACACTGTAAAAGCACTTCATATAAGATGTTCTGCATTAGCTAAAAACATATTAAATTTGCTTAAAAATGACTAGTTGTTTAGGTAAATGCTAGTTAAAACCATAAGACAATATTCCACCAATTAAAAAAGTCAGACAATCCCAAGATTTGGAAGAGATGTGGAGAAACCTGAATGCCCAATCTCTCTCTGGAAGTAGGAGTGTAAATTGAATGGTACAAAGGCTTTGCCTTTTCTTTTGAATATGAACTTAACTCTAGGATCGAATAATTTCACTCATGTGTATAGCCAACAAAGATGGTTATGCATGTTCTCTAGAAGACATGTATAGTGATAGTCATTCCAGAACCTTTCTTTACAGCCAAAAACTAGAAATAAAACAAATTTTTTATCCGCTTGAGAATGATTGAATAAAGTTGTTTATTTCTACAATGTGATACTGAAGTATTGAGAATTAACAAACTACTACTGTACAAAAATACAGGATGAATCTTATAAACACATTAAGTTAAAAAAAGAGATGAAAGATACACATAAAAGAGTCCATTTTATATAACCCTCATCATATAGAGTTCAAAAAAAGGCAAAATAATTTAACTTTTGGATCTCTGGATAGTTTATCCTCAGGGTTAGTGAATGGAAAGTGGTGAGAGGGATCCTTCTGGGGTTCTGGTAATTCTCTAATTGTTTATCTATGTGCTGTTACAGATATGTTCACTCTGAAGAATTCAACTGATTTATACAGTTATTAAGATCTGTGTACTTTTATTCTCTGCATGTTATATTCCTATAAAAAGTTAATAAAAATGTTATTATTAAGGTATAAAAATACATCTGAAGGCCTGAAACTTGGGCTTGCTAAGGAGATGGTATGCCATGTAAATTTCTCCATTTTATAGTAAGTACTAAATGTTCTAAGGTTATTACCAGTTATTTGCCCCTGATGAGAAAGCAGGAAATTAGCCAGAGTACTCAGAAATATTGGACAAGCAATTGTAAAGGAGATGTCTCTAAAGAACTGACAGGACACTCGATCTCATCTGTAGGTTTTCTTTGCTGTAGAGCACCTTGTTAAAAACTTCAACGTCGGGAAACTGTGTACCTCTGATTGCAGTTGCTACCATGACCTTAGGTCTGTTGGAATAAGTTAGTTACATTACCATCAGCATTTGCAACTTCATACAAGGATGGTTTGAATATATTGCAATGGAATAGCATTATCAACCTTATAAAAACACACAACATGCAGTATAAAATGAGTCTTAAGATGTAAAATTAAAATATGAAATTTATTCAGGAAAGACGTATTTGCAAACAAGCTTGACTGTTTGCTTTGAGTGGTAGCAGACTTACCTCTTTGTTTCTAAACACGTGTCTAAGAAATGTATCTGTTTAGAAGCACTTAATCCTCTTAATTCTAATTCTATATAAAATAAAGTAACTTTAAAAAGTTACTATAATTAGTAACTCCTTGCATGGAGACACAGAGGAAAAAGCCTGTTCCTGCACTCTGCCCTGTAGTCAAAGTCTAATTCAGAACTTCCATATGCTTGGTGGGGCAGATTATATTGGCTATTAGTTAAAATCAGGTAAATCTGTTGCATTATATTGTAATCTGGCCATAGGTAATTCATAGGTTGATTCTAATCATAGATTGTGGATAATAAGAAAGGATTCATTCTTCCAAGTTAGAAGCTTTCAAGAACCCACTTGGTTGTTTGTGCTCCAGGCCAAGGAGCCTGCAATTCATGATAGGACTCTCCAGTGGACAGGAGGGTAAGCTATAACCACTAAGGAACTGTGCCAGTCATAACAGTTGAAGATGAGAAAAAGAGAAAGTGATATGTGTGCTGTATAAGAAAATTTGAGATGCTTTTGTGTACATTTAGTATCAGAAAAGTGTCATAAAAAATATCTTAAGATATGATTCACTAAAAAGTTGGCACAATGGACAGGATTGTTACAGGTCCTGAGAGGGGCTGAGGCCTTACCAAGAGACTTCCATTACTGATAGGAAGGACTGAAAAAGTTCTTGTATGCACACATGATATTTTCTACAGGATTTTAAAATTATACCTATTAGGATGCATTTGTCAATAAAAATGCAATTATCTCAGAGTGAACTGACCAATTTATATTTTCTTTAGAGCATTACCCTTCCCTTAGGACAATCTTCCTATTTAATGTTTTGTCTCTGTTGACAGTTATCTCTGTCATTTCCAAAACACGATGCTTCATCCAAAGCAAACTAAATTGTCTTTGAGTCTACCTTGTGCTGTTCTTTATCTAAAGAGATAACACGTGATGAGTTGAAAAAAAATTGGTGCTAATGAATAAACATCTTGTTTTTCAGTCTCTGGACAATGTTAATAGCAGTTTGAAAGAAGAGCAACCTGAAGAATCTCAACACTAAATTAAACACATAGGCAAGACCAGATGTGTGACAAAGACGAAACTTGACAGGAAAGCTCAGGTGCTTCCAAAAGGAGTCCAGCTGTTTCAGCGCCAATACTTCAACATGTCTGATGACAGGCTAGGTAAGAAAGGAAAGTGAAAGGAGAAATTCACATGTAGACTCAGAAAAAGTTCAGTAATATCCCTTTTCTTGTATTCCTTGGAAGCCAAAAGCAACTTCTCCTCCTTGTGGATTCTAACATACAAATGGGCTTTATAGGCTATGCTTTCTCTTTAAGTCTATTCAAAGTAAATGCGTTTCCTGGAGGGTGGTTTTTGTTCATATTCAGTATCACTGGGTTGCACTTTAAAATGTAATAATTCAAGAATTACTTTTGCCAAATTCAGAGACTTAAGCCTTACACTATTTCTACTGGTTATTTTAAATCATAAAATTCACTTAATGTGTCTGGATTTTCTCATCTATAAATCCATGATCCTCGTACATTTGGAAATCAGGGCCCACTCAAAGAATGTTAATACAGGATATCAGCATACATTTCCAACTTTTATTTTATAGATAAGAGCATTTTAAAACCAACCAATATCTGAGACTATTAGTTTAGGCTCCCACTCACCTCTTAATTTTTCATATTATACCTAGCTCAGGCTTAAAACCGAAAAGAAAGTTACCACAAAACAAGTCAGTTTTACCAACAGCTCTCAACTCAGACTCGCAAAAATTCCCTTAGATTTTTTTCATCTCCTAACTAGTAACACAGATTTACCATGAAAGCCCTCCACCTCCCTTTATTTTGTTGTTGCTGTACTGGAGTAGAGATCTGATAAGGGAAGTACCTTCAATATTAAATGAAAGTATCTTTCACATTTTAAAGTTGATCTTCAAACATACTTAGGGTGAAATGAACTGAGACAAAGGAAATTATTAGGAACCTTAAATAGGAATTTGAAAATATAAAAATGAATCATATTTATATTATATTATGATTTTATTTTGCCACCATGTTTGTTTTATAGAATAAGAAAATTATAAGTCTATGCAGCAAGTATAGCTACAGGTAGTAGCTACTGTGAGCCAGGCATGGTTGCCAACCAGAAAATGTACTACAGTAACAAGTTGTCAGGCTGGGATTTTGAAATAAAGATAGTTCTATTTTTTAAAATCATGCTGCTAAGTAAATTGTTTAAGTCTCTTAGATGTATATAGTTCTAGCACATTTCTATTATACCCATGTAGTTTGGAAGCATTAAATGAAATCAAAGTTGTTTTAAAAACTGGCTCTACAATCAATCAAACTTACAAAATTTAAAATTAATGTTTGCTTCCTCAGTTACAATGCATGATAAAATGATTTTATAGCCTCACTTCATATGTGAGTCTATTAAAGTCCGTTGTTTATATTGAATTTCCTAACTAGATTGCAAGTTTTAGGAGGTCAGGAGAAACTGATGCTTTCATGAATTTATACTCAATTTCTATTTATAGTCACATAGTAGGTATTCAGAAATTTTTTGTTTGTTAAATGACCTTTTAATGTTAATCTTTAAACCTTGAAGCTGTTTTGATTTTTCAGTGATTTCTTCACGTTATATTCCTTTTCCCTCTCCCTGCTATATTATCAACTCAAACACATGTCATACTTCATGTTTCCAAATATAGTTGTTTTTTTTTTTTTGTCTATTCATCCTGTCTCTTTTGAGGACAATTTTAAATCACACAGTAATTTAATGGAAAAGTTCAGAATATTTTGGATGGTAATCTCTCCCTAGGTGATCTATACAAATTTTTAAACAACCATCTATAAAATGGTTATGAACACATATTCTTGATAAACCAGCAGGGACCATATGTATACATTTTTGAATTGTAATGCGATAAGAAGTAGAATGGAAAGATTTAACAGTATTCTTCAAAACGTTTCACGGGCACTTTGCCAAAACGCTTAAGCAAATGGCTTTTTGTATCCTTTTCTACTGAGTCAATATTAGTAATTTTCATAAAAGCATCTTACACAGTCAAGAGAGTCATGAAAGCATTTTTGCCATGAACAGAATGAGCTTATGTAGAATATTGATTCTTCATGTCAAACACAGCTGGAGTGTTTCACCAGTAATTCCAGATCTGACATTTAAAATAGCCTCACTATTCCTCATACCTACTGAATTAGAAGAAATTTGGTTAAGAGGTACCTTAAAGAGATGCTGCTTGAAGGCTGGATCCATGTAGCACCAAGGGAGATGAAGAGGGTGTTATTAGTCATCTTCTAAAATACCCTGCTGAAGACAATCAAAGCTGTTTTCCTTTCCTGATGCTTTACTGGGACCAATAATCCTCTTCTGATGAGCCAGGTCACTGTTCCTTTCCCTTGGTCTCACTGCAGATGACTGCAGAGCACACCATTCTCTGTGAAGGGATTAGGCATCTGTTACAAACAGATGGGCTACCCCAAGTAACACATAACAGGTAATAGCAAAGCAGAATGAATATTCCCAATTCTCAGGGTTGATTTAATTGGATGCTCCTCTTATGAATACATTGCTTAATTTTGTGGGAGTTTACTGCATTTCAGAGAATTGTCATGAATCTAAGGACATTTTAATGGTTCTTAATGTTTTGAGGTGTGCATTAGGGGTTTTTGATTTCTGGCTTATAGTTTGTCTTCAGGTTTGCCTTAATGTTTGCTATATGATAATCGTTAACTAACTCACTTACAATTTTGTTTTCATGAGCCACTTACACCTTCAGAATTTCAAAGCTTATTTTTTCCTTCAGACATACAGATAATATGGAAGTGAGGCATTCCTATGCTCTGTTCTCTGGGATTTTCAGGACCTAAGTTGTATATTTATATAATTTCTTCTCTTTATAATTAAAATCTTGACATCACACTTTTCATTGAAAACAATTAAATGAATTGCCAAATTGTATTTATGAATATCTCCCACTGAAAATAAAAAAATATATATGAAATGCCAAATATATAATTTATATCAGGGGTTTTAGGTTAACAATGTAACAAATTTATAATTAAGGAGTTCACTTTTTACTTCTGTATTAATAAAATGCAGAACTGAATTTGGTATAAAAGCAGAAATATACAAGTGGCCTTCTTTATGTTATCTACAAAAGCACTTCCCAAAGATTTTAAAGTGTATGAGCTTGGGAGAAAAAAAAAAAAAAAAACCAAAAAACTGATATGCACTTTTCTCTGGCCTTCAAAGTTTAGGGTCATCTGTTACCACTCATAAAATACAACATGGTGACTAGCAATGGATTATCCCAATTCATTCCACATTATCCTGTTTCATTTTTACTGAATATTTACCACCATTTAAAGTTGTGTGAAAATAAAATTTCAGTGTGGAAAGGAAAAGAGCATAGATATAAGGCAACATTTTCTGTGGCTGCCAAATTCTAAATTCCCAATAGCAAGTCATTCTTTGAGGGAGAAGTAGAAGATTAGTTGCATTCATGTTACCATATGACAAACTGTCACTTTATGAGAAACAGAAGGTATTATTTTGAATCCACAATTCCATATATATTTCACGTGTTGACCTTAGGAAAACATGTACAGTTTGTCATTTCCATGACATTGTAGAAACAAATGTACACCCGGTTGAATAGATTTAGACTTGTGAATTGTGTTTCATAAAACTTGTGAAAAGAAAAAAGTTGTGACATATGTAGCTACAGAGAAGCATACATTTTATTAATATTTAACACTGAACACTTTGGACTATGTTAACTAAGATATGATTCCTAAGTGATAAGTATACTAAACTTATTTCATAAAGTTTATGATAGTAAATGAAAGTCTACATTTTATTTTTTTTCTTTTATTTAATTTTTTATTGAAGTATAGTTGATTTACAATGGTGTGTTAGTTTCAGGTGTACAGCAAAATGATTCAGTTATACATACATACGTATATATGTTTGTATATATGAATTAGTTTTCAGATTCTTTTCCCATGTAAGTTATTACAAAATATTGAATACAGATCCCTGTGCTATACAGTAGGTCCTTGTTTATTTTATATATAGTAGTGTGTATATGTTACTACCAAATTCCTAACTTATCCCTCCCCCCACCTTTCCCCTTTGGTGTCCATAATTTTGTTTTCAATACCTGTAAGTCTGTTTCTGTTTTGTAAATAAGTTCATTTGTAATTAGAGTTCATTTTTTAATTAGATTCCAAATACGAGTGGTATCATATGATATTTGTCTTTCTCTGTCTGACTTCACTTAATATCATAATCATAATAGGAATCATTATTCACTATTCTCCCATTCTTCACAGCTGTCTTTTAGTTAACTGGGAATAAACTCTAACATCAGTTCTCTTACCTCCAGAAATTTCTCAGTGGCTGTCTGGCTGCTAAAGAGACCCAGACTCTCTCCTTTCTCTTTGATACAGTGTGAAGTGGAAGATGCAGACTCAGAGTTTCTGTCTTCCCCTCTGGGGTGGAGTTAGATATTCATCGGAAGGAGTGAAGCTCTTTATCAGGAGCCTGTGCTTTGCCCGGGTAGTGAAAGACCAAGGGGTGCTCAGGGTTCTGGAATGGACTGACAAGCAACTTACTGAAGATAGTTCCATACTTTGGAGTTAGGGTTAGCACCTTTGATTTCTGGAAGAGAATATGTCTTTATCAAAATTATTACATGGTGTCTCCTCTGAGCTATAAATTAACCCCAAGGGGTAGGTCAGAGTTTCCACTACAGGAATTACAAGAAGAATTTAAAGAAGTTCTTTAAAACTGGAAAACGTCTTTAAAAATGTAACTTTGTAAAACTGAGCGGAATTAAAAATCCACTGACTAAAGATGTGTTAGATCATAGATAAATGTAACTTTACAGTTGTACTTATCCACAGAGGACAAGAGATTGGATGCTCCTGTCTGTTGCTCTTGGAAATGAGAAGGTTCCACTTTCTCTGATATCCAGCCTAATGTCCCAGCAAACACCTGCACTTTGGGAAGGTTTCACAACACTACTATCTCATGATGGTACCCAGATAGATTTTATAACAAATGCCTAAAATGCCTATTAGTAATTAAACATATAATATGCTTTATGGATATAAACCAGACACCAATGTAAAAACATTGCCATGACACTTAAAAGTAGCATGTGGTTGAAGTAGAATAGCATATGGTATTCCATACTTTACCATATGCACATGGTGGCAATTGATGCAAACCTTGAACTAACCAGCATGAGCCTTATTTTATAAAACTTGACCCAAGGTTTCCCAATAAAATTGTTCTTGAACTCCTATTCTTTCTTGACTTCTGAGTGCACATAACAGTGTGTAAATTATGCTCTATTAGAAACTAAGTGAAAAATTTTAACACTTAAAATTTCCAAGTCATTATTTATCTAGATTTAAAGAACCACAGACTTAGACTTCTGCATTTCAGGAAAGCAGCTTTTATCATGACTGGTTAATTATGCCCCCAAGACCATCTTCTGATTGATTTGCACTCATCAGTTATCAAATGACCTAATTTCTCTGCATTTTTAACTTGCTTGGTGTCTTACTCTGAAAATATGTTATTTAGAGAACTTAAATTATTCTCACAATTTGTCCAGGTAGCCTACAATGCGTCAGGTGAAACTTCTGACATACAAACAAACAAAAAAAGTAACTGAGCAAAACATTTTCAGATCATTAGTAGAAATTTTTAATCAAATTTCAGGTTTTTTTCCCACCTTGGAATTCTAAATAGTTTATAAAACTCTACCTTTCAAATGGTGGTTATCTGTGTACTTTGAAAATATCAATAGAAAATATCAAATTATCAATTTTGACCATTCTCCTAAAATATGAGTGTTTGTTTGCACATTTGATTAAAGGTTTTTGATATGTTGAAACTATGTTTTCCTGTTAAACTTATTTTAGAAAGGGTTAAAAATATTCCTCTCACATTCATGGAAGTATTAATAAATACAGAAATAGCCAATAAGTACATGAAAATGTTTTCAATAACAGTAGTCATCAGTGAGATAGATGTAGAGTGGGATACCATTTCACAAACTCTAGAATGGTTAAAATAAAAAAACCTTGACATTATCAGATGTTGGCAAGGACGAAAACAAGTTGAATATTTGTATATTCTTAGAGGGGACATAAAATAATAAAACCACCTTGGAGGACTATTTTGTGATTTCTTAAAAACTTAAACATATATCTGGCCAATGATTCTGCAATTTTATTGTAAATGTTTTCCAAGAGAAATAAAACATATGCCAACAAGAATGCCTATAGTAGCTTTATTCATAATAGTACAAAAAGAAAAAGAAAAAATCCATCAACAAAATATTAGATAAGTACATATTTTGGTATATTCATACAATAATAATACAAGAGAATGAACTACTGATATATGACAGCAACATGGATTAATCTCAAAATTACTATATCAAATTAAAGGAGACAGACAAAAAATAATGCATCCTATCCAATTCCATTTTTGACTTCTTACCCAACCAAGTGGTTACTTCTTGGATTAGAAGTGTGTGAAATGGAGTACAATGGAAATTTCTGGGTGATGAAAATGCAATATATATTTTACTGAGTGGTAGTTTCATGGATTTATGAGAATTGTCAAAACTCATTAAGTTGAACACTTAAGATCTGTACATTTTACTGTATACAATTATCACTCAGTTTTAAAAAAGTCAAAAGCAGAGTAAACATTTCCTATATTTTTATTTTAATGCTATATTAGAGTCCAGAGCATGATTTAATAGCTCTAGGAAGAGAGGTAAAAATGATAATTTCCTTGGACCCTTAAGTATGAAGGGATGACTTTATTAAAACATAAAGTACAGAGATAGATGTCAGTGCTCTGCACTTGTCCAGATGAACATCATCAACTTCAAGACTTTGGTATGTTTCACTATTGCTCTGGAGATTGTGCTTGTCAATTTTTCATTTATAAGAAAAACTTAAAGCTCAAGTATCACTTTCCTGAGTTAATCTGTGCCTTTTGACGTGCTTGATTTTATTATTCAGGATTCTATTAATTTTTCAAGTATGCCCAAAATAAATAGCCAGAGTAAGCTTGTTGCACCAAAAAGAAAAAAAATATAGGTATATAAAAATGTTGCCCCTTTCATTTAGCATTTTAATTAGAACAGGAAAACAAGAGGTTAGCTTAATTCAGGAAAAGTCCACAGAGACATCAAGGAATTTATGCCTTTTTCTGGTGCCGGTACATTATTGGCCAGGCAGGCAAGAGCCTCGGCACAGGCAGAAGCAGCTCCCAAATGTGACCTGTGAGGCACGTTATATCTTAAATGATAATCCTGCCCTGATGTTGGAAAGCCTCCCAAATGTGACCAGCAGGGAACATTAGATTTTAAATAACAACCATGCCTCTCCATTTAGAGAATAAATCAGTTTTTAAAATAAACCTGTCCATGCAAGTACCCTGTGATTAAAATTAAGTGAAATTAAGTATAGTGTGATTGGATGGAATTTTTTTTTTTTTTTGGCAGTTTGTACAAAATATCAATTGCTGGTGTAACCAGGCTAAATGTACTTTCTTGAGACATCATGCATGCAAGAAGTGTTTTGGCCACTAGCTACCCTAATAAGGCTTTTTAATTCTACAGTACTTGCTGATTTGCACTGAAAATGTTATGCAGGTTTGTTATATTGAATAAAAGACTCATTTGCATATAATTATTGAATGTTTGTTGCTTATTATAAGCTAAATACAGAGGTTTTCCAGGATTTCACTGCTTAAATCTATGCATTTTTATTGTGCATATAATGTTTATAACAATACCTTCAATTCATATGAACCATTCCTTCTGAGAAGCTCAAACTTACTAATACATGATCAGCACTATTTTCCCTTTTCAAAGGGATAGAGATCTATAATGAGTATATGAAAAGCATATTTAAATAATCTCAAATCAGTGGGGGTATAATTAGATCCCTTTCCCAAACAGCTGATTTGGGAAGGCCACATTACTTATGTGCTAGACTTTGCATAAGAGGTTTATGTAGCTCATGTAAAGTTGTAATTTTAAGCATAAGAAGATCCAAGAGCCTCCAGAGACAGTTGTGCCAAAGTTCACATCTAGTAGCCATATATCCAAGAACTCTAAAGAGTCATGGACTCCACTCACCTAAAATACTACAAAGTAGTAGTAGGAATTGGGGACTATTGGAGACACCATATATTTGCATGTCTTGATGTTTTCCATCTGATCCTGTCTGAGGATAAAGTCACCGTGTCCACCATAGAAGACACCCAATTAAAACTCTCCTCACAAAGGGGTAACATTACCCCATAATAAATCTGAAGAGTAAGACTGAAGCCCAACAAAGATAATTTTGATCTGTGACATGGCAATGAAGGAAACACATATAGGCAGAATAGTCCAGAGGGGATTCCAAATGGCTAACAGACACTAAGGTGAACTAGACAACAAAGATTTGGTGTCTGGTTAGAAAAACTCAGCTAGTAATGGGAAATGCAACAGGTGTAAGAAATAGGCTTAACTGACTAGGCACATTTATCAGAATTGGTCTGATTAGTTAATATTCTCTGTACTGGTTTTGAGTTTCCAAAGCACTGATTGTCTTTTTCCCTATTGTGATATAATGCTTCCTCTCTTCTGTCTCAACCCTTCACAATCTCATTGATAAGCAGGGCCATGTGAAATTCATAATTAGCCAAGAAGTCTTTCTAAAGAAGACTGTGAATGAGAATAATATCTAAACACCTGGCCCTGCTAATATAGTTGACTTGTTAAATTTGTGAATACTCTAAAATATGATACCTATAATACCTCGTTATTCTTAAAATCAACATGGATACTGCCAAACATTATGAAGAGGAAAAGAGATAATTACCATGAATATTTAAAATGTACTGTAAAAATAATCTGAAAAATATATTTCTCTCCCTTCTAAGTTATTTGGCACTGTGCAGATTTCCTCTATTAGAGAGACAGTTATTTTTTTCATGATTTGGCAGTATAAATGAAAGTTAACCTACAATGGAAAAAGTAGGAATCTTCAGATTTCTGTTATTCCTCTTTAATTCTGCATATTCTCATGGGTGTATATTTATACAACAATGCTATACATATATTTCAATTATTTAAGATGTATAAAATAAAATATACAAAACAGAAATTTGTAATTATAAATATATCACTTTATTAATGGGAAATTTTGTCTTCACCAAAATAATATTACTATGTATTAATTATTAAAGTGTTGTAATTGAGTGTTTTATAATTTTCAAAAATATGGATCTGTGTTACTTTTATTCTGCTATTTGATTTTAATATCTAAAATGACTGGAAAAGATATCTCACAAATATAGATAACTTCAACTGATACAAGCTTTACAAACTACAATACTCATTTTACCCTCCAATAATTAAACAAAGTGTGTGTATGTGATTCGGCAATAACTTGCCTATGAATGATGTGCTTGTCATTTCACTGGTGGTTCTGTCTCTAAAACCTTATGACAGAATCCTTTATTGCTTATAGGTTTGTTTTACAGTCTTTTTATTTTTCCTGAATGCCAGTCAAATCAGTAACACTATTAATAGCTTCACTGTTTTAGTTTTTCCTTAAAATCTAGTTTTCATCAAAAAAAGTGTTTTTCAACTGAATATACACTGTCCCAAGCATATCCTTTCCTTGAGAAGGACATGAAAAAAGTAGTTCACAGATTTCATTATTAAAAAATCTTCAGGGGAGGCGTTCAAGATGGCAGAGGGGTAAGACGTGGAGATCATTTTCCTCCCCACAAATACATCAAAAATACATCTACAAGTGGAACAACTCCTACAGAACACCTACTGAACACTGGCAGAAGACCTCAGACTTCCCAAAAGGCAAGAAACTCCCCACGTACCTGAGTAGGGTGAAAGAAAAAAGAAAAAACAGAGACAAAAGAATAGGGACAGGACCTGCACCTCTGGGAGGGAGCTGTGAAGGAGGAAAAATTTCCACACACTAGGAAGACCCTTCACTGATGGAAACAGGGGGTGGGCAGGGGGGAAGCTTCAGAGACACAGAAGAGAGTGCAGCAACAGGGGTGCAGAGGGCAAAGCAGAGAGATTCACGCACAGAGGATCAGTGCTCACCAGCATTCACCAGCCTGAGAGGCTTGTCAGCTCACCCACCAGGACAGGTGGGGGCTGGGAGCTGAGGCTTGGGTTTCAGAGGTCAGATCCCAGGGAGAGGACTGGGGTTGGTGGCATGAACACAGCCTGAAGGGGGCTAGTGCGCCACAGATAGCCGGGAGGTAGTCCGGGAAAAAGTTTGGACCTGCATAAGAGGCAAGAGAGCATTGTTTTTGGGGTGCATGAGGAGAGGGGATTCAGAGCACTGCCTAAACCAGCTCCAGAGATGCGTGTGAGCCGTGGCTATCAGTGCAGGCAGCAAAGATGGGCATGAGATGCTAAGGCTGCTGCTGAAGCCACCAAGAATCCTGTGTGCAAGCACAGGTCACTCTCCACACCTCCCCTCCTGGGAGTCAGTGCAGCCCGCCACTGCCAGGGTCCTGTCATCCAGGGACAACTTCCCCGGGAGAAAACATGGCATGCCTCAGGCTGTTGCAATGTCACTCTGGTGTCTGCCTCCACAGGCTTGCCCAGCATTACTATGCCTCACTACCACCACCCTGAGTGAGCCAGAGCTCCCTAATCAGCCACTCTTTTAACCCGCTTCTCTCTGGGTAAAGAACAGTTGCCAGAGGGTGACCTACATGCAGAGGTGGGGTCAAATCCAAAGCTGAACCCCAGGAGAAAACAAAGAAGAGAAAGGGAAATCTCTCTGTGCAGCCTCAGGAGTAGTGGATTAAATCTCCACAATCAACTTGATGTACCCTGCATTTGTGGAATACCTGAATAGACAATGAATCACCCCAAAATTGAGGTAGTGGACTTTGGGAGTAACTGTAGACTTGGGGTTTGCTTTCTGCATCTAATTAGTTTCTGGTTTTATTTTTATCTTAGTTTAATATTTACAGCTTATTATCATTGGTAGATTTGTTTATTGATTTGGTTGCTCTCTTCCTTTTTTATTTCTCTCTCTATATATAATTTTTTTTCCTTTTTCTCTTTTTGTGAGTGTGTATGAGTATTCTTCTTTGTGTTATTTTGTCTGTATAGGTTTGCTTTTACCAATTGTCCTAGGGTTCTCTCTGTCCGTTTTTTTGTTTTTTGTTTTTTTTTTTAGTATAGTTTTTAGTGCTTGTTATCATTGGTGGCTTTTTTTTACTGGTTTGGTTTCTCTCTTCTTTCTTCTTTTTTATTACTTTTTAATTTTTTATTTTAACAATATTTTTTTTAATTTTTACTTTAATAACTTTATTTTGTTTTATTTTACTTTTCCTCCCTTTTCTTCTGAGCCATTTGGCTGACAGGGTCTTGGTGCTCTGGCAAGGTGTCAGGCCTGAATCTGTGAGGTGGGAGAGCCACGTTCAGGACACTGGACCACCAGAGACCTCCTGGCTCCACATGATATCAATTGGCAAAAGCTCTCCCAGAGATCTCTGTCCCAACCTAAGACCCAGCTCCACTCAACAACCAGCAAGCTCCAGTGCTGGACACCCCATGCCAAACAACTAGCAAGACAGAAAAAGAACTCCACCCATTAGCAGAAAGGCAGTCTAAAATCATAATAAGTTCACAGACACTAAAAACACACCACCAGACGTGGTCCTGCCCACCAGAAAGACAAGATCCAGCCTTATACACCAGAACAGAGGCACCACTCCATTCCACCAGGAAGCCTACACAACCCACTGAACCGAACTTACCCACTGGGGGCAGATGGCAAAAACAATAGGAACTACAAACCAGCAGCCTGCAAAAAGTAGACCCCAAACACAGAAGTTAAGCAAAATGAGAAGACAGAGAAATACACAGCAGATGAAGGTCAAGGTAAAAACAAACCAGACAAAACAAATGAGGAGGAAATAGGCAGTCTACCTGAAAAAGATTCAGAGTAATGATAGTAAAGATGATCCAAAATCTTGGAAACAGAATAGAGAAAATAAAATAAACGTTTAAGAAGGACCCAGAAGAACTAAAGAGCAATCAAACAACGATGAACAACACAATAAATGAAATTAAAAATTGTCTGGAAGGAATCATACCAGAATAACTGAGGCAGAAGAAAGGATAAGTGACCTTTAAGATAAAATAGTGTAAATAACTACCTCAGAGCAGAATGAAGAAAAAAGAATGAAAAGAATTGAGGATGGTCTGAGAGACCTCTGTGACATTAAACGCACCAACGTTCAAATTATAGGAGTTCCAGAAGAGGAAGAGAAAAAGAAAGGGACTGAGAAAATATTTGAAGAGATTATAGTTGAAAATTTCCCTAATATAAGAAAGGAAATAATCATGTCCAGAAGCACAGAGAGTCCCAAACAGGATAAATCCAAGGAGAAACATGCCAAGACACATACTAATCAAACTATCAAAAATTACAAATACAAAGAAACTATATTAAAAGCAGCTAGTGGAAAGCAAAAAAAATAACCTACAAGGGAATGCACATAAGGTTAACAGCTGATTTTTCAGTAGAAATTCTGCAAACCAGAAGGGAGTGGCAGGACATATTTAAAGTGATGAAAGGGAAAAACCTACAACCAAGATTACTCTACACAGCAAGGATCTCATTCAGATTCAATACAGAAATTAACAACTTTACAGACAAAGAAAAGGTAAGAGAATCAGCACCACCAAACCAGGTTTACAACAAATGCTAAAGAAACTTCTCTAGGCTGGAAACACAAGAGAAGGAAAAGACCTATAATAACAAATGCAAAACAGTTAAGAAAATGGTAAAAGGAACATACATATCAATAACTATCTTAAATGTAAATGGATTAAGTGCTCCAACCAAGAGACATAGACTGGCTGAATGGATACAGAAACAAGACCCTTATATATGCTGTCTACAAGAGAGCCACTTCTGACCTAGGGACATATACAAACTGAAAGTGAGGAAATGGAAAAAGATATTCCATGCAAATGGAAATCAAAAGAAAGCTGGAGTAGCAACTCTCATATTAGACAAAATAAACTTTACAATAAAGACAAGAGACAAAGAAGAACACTACATAATGATCAAGGAATCAATCCATGAAAAAGATATAACAATTGTCAATATTTATGCACCCAACACAAGCACACCTCAACATATAAGGCACATGCTAACAGCCATAAAAGGGGAAATCAACAGTAACACATTCATAGTAGGGGATATTAACACCCCACTTTCACCAATGGACAAATCATCCAAAATGAAAATAAATAAAGAAACACAAGCTTTAAATGACATATTAAACAACATGAACTTAATTGATATATATACAGGACATGCCATCCAAAAACAACAGAAAACACTTTCTTCTCAAGTGCTCATGGAACATTCTCCAGGATAGATTTTATCTTGGGTCACTAAAGAAGCCTTGGCAAATTTAAGAAAATTGAAATTGTATCAAGTATGTTTTCCGACCACAACACTATGAGACTAAGTATCAATTACAGGAAAAAAAACTGTAAAAAATACAAACACATGGAGGCTAAACAATATGCTGCTAAATAACAAGGAGATCACTGAAGAAGTCAAAGAGGAAATCAAAAAATATCTAGTAACAATTGACAATGAAAACATGACAACTGAAAACCTATGGGATGCAGCAAAAGCAGTTCTAAGAGGGAAGTTTATAGCAATACAATCCTACCTCAAGAAACAAGAAACATCTGAAATAAACAACCTAATCTTAAACTAAAGCAGTTAGAGAAAGAAGAACAAAAATGACCCAAATTTATCAGAAGGAAAGAAATCATAATGATCAGATCAGAAATAAATGAAAAAGAAATGAAAAATGGGATAGCAAAGATAAATAAAACTAAAAGCTGGTTCTTTGAGAAGATAAACAAAATTGATAAACCATTAGCCAGACTCATCAAGAAAAAAAGGAAGAAGACTCAAATCAACAGAATTAGAAATGAAAAAGGAGAAGTAACAACTGACACTGCAGCAATACAAAGGATCATGAGAGATTACTACAAGCAACTCTATGCCAATAAAATGGACAACCTGGAAGAAATGGACAGATTCTTGGAAATGCACAACCTGCTGAGACTGAACAAGGAAGAAATAGAAAATATGAAGAGACCTATCACAAGCACTGAAATTGAGACTGTGATTAAAAATCTCCCAACAAACAAAATCCCAGGACCAGTTGGCTTCACAGGTGAAATCTATCAAACATTTAGATAAGAGCTAAAACCTATCCTTCTCAAACTCTTCCAAAATATAGCAGAGAGAGGAACACTCCCAAACTCATTCTATGAGGCCATCATCACCCTGATTCCAAAACCAGACAAAGATGTCACCAAAAGAGAAAACTACAGGCCAATATCACTGATGAACATAGATGCAAAAATCCTTAACAAAATACTAGCAAAGAGAATCCAACAGCAGTTAAAAGGGTCATATCTCATGATCAAGTGGGGTTTATCTGAGGAAAGCAAGGATTCCTCAATATATGCAAATCAATCAATGTGATACACCATATTTGCAAATCGAGGATGAAAGCCATATGATCATCTCAATAGATGCAGAAAAAGCTTTCAACATAACACAACACTCATTTATGATAAAAAGCCTCCAGAAAGTAGGCATAGAGGGAACTTACCTCAATATAATAAAGGCCATATATGACAAACTCACAGCAACATCATTCTCAAAGGTGAAAAACTGAAACCATTTCCACTAAGATCAGGAATAAGACAAGGTTGACCACTCTCACCACTATTATTCAATATAGTTTTGGAAGTTTTAGCCAAAACAATCAGAGAAAAAAAGAAATAAAAGGAATCCAAATTGGAGAAGAAGTAGTAAAGGCGTCACTGTTTGCAGATGACAGGATACTATACATAGAGAATATTAAAGACTCTACCAGAAAACTACTAGAGCTAATCAATGAATTTGGTAAAGTAGCAGGGTACAAAATTAATGCACAGAAATCTCTTGCATTCCTATATACTAATGATGAAAAATCTGACAGATAAATTAAGGAAACACTCCCATTTACCATTGCAACAAAAAGAATAAAATACCCAGGAATAAACCTACCTAAGGAGACAAAAGACATGTAGGCAGAAAACTATAAGACGCTGATGAAATAAATTAAAGATGATACAAACAGATGGAGAGATATACCATGTTCTTGGATTGGAAGAATCAGCATTGTGAAAATGACTATACTACCCAAAGCAATCTACAGATTCAATGCAATTTCTATCAAACTACCAATGGCATTTTTCATGGAACTAGAACAAAAAAATTCAAAATTTGTATGGAAACACAAAAGACCCCAAATAGCCAAAGCAATCTTGAGAAAGAAAAATGGAGCTGGAGGAATCAGGCTCCATGACTTTAGGCTATACTACAAAGCTACAGTAATCAAGACAGTATGGTACTGGCACAAAAACAGAAATATAGATCAATGGAACAGGATAGAAGCCCAGAGATAAACCCATGCACATATGGTCACCTTATCTTTGATAAAGGAGGCAAGAATATACAATGGAGAAAAGACAGCCTCTTCAATAAGTGGTGCTGGGAAAACTGGACAGCTACATGTAAAAGAAAGAAATTAGATCACTCCCTAACACCATACACAAAAATAAACTCAAAATGGATGAAAGACCTAAATGTAAGGCCAGACACTATCAAACTATTAGAGGAAAACATAGGTAGAGCACTCTATGACATAAATCACAGCAAGATCCTTTTTGACCCATTTCCTAGAGAAATGGAAATAAAAACAAAAATAAACAAATGGGACCTAATGAAACTTAAAAGCTTTTGCACAGCACAGGAAACCATAAACAAGACAAAAAGACAACCCTCAGAGTGGGAGAAAATATTTGCAAATGAAGCAACTGACAAAGGATTAATTTCCAAAATGTACAAGCAGCTCATGCAGCTCAATATCAAAAAAACAAACAACCCAATCCAAAACTGGGCAGAAGACCTAAATAGACATTTCTCCAAAGAAGACGTACCGATTGCCAACAAACACATGAAAGGATGCTCAACATCACTAATCATTAGAGAGATGCAAATCAAAACTACAATGAGGTATCACCTCACACCCTTCAGAATGATCATCATCTAAAAATCTACAAGCAGTAAATTCTGGAGAGGGTGTGGGGAAAAGGGAACCCTGAGACACTGTTGGTGGGAATGTAAATTGATACAGCCACTATGGGGAACAGTATGGAGGTTCCTTAAAAAACTAAAAATAGAACTACCATTTCACCCAGCAATCCCACGACTGGGCATATACCCTGAGAAAACCATAATTCAAAAATAGTCATGTACCACAATATTCATTGCAGCACTATATACAATAGCCAGGACATGGCAGCTACCTAAATGTCCATCAACAGAAGAATGGATAAAAAAGATGTGACACATATATACAATGGAATATCACTCAGCCATAAAAAGAAATGAAATTGAGTTATTTTTATTGAGGTGGATGGATCTAGAGTCTGTCATAGAGAGTGAAGTAAGTCAGAAAGAAAAAAACAAATACCGTATGCTAACACATATATATGGAATCTAGAAAAAAAAAAAAATGGTTCTGAAGAACCTAGGGGCAGAACAGGAATAAAGACGCAGACGTAGAGAATGGACTTGAGGGCACTGGGAGGGTGAAGGGTAAGCTGGGACAAAGTGAGAGATTGGCATGGACATATATACATTACCAAATGTAAAATAGATAGGTAGTGGGAAACACCCGCATAACACAGGGAGATCAGCTCGGTGCTTTGTGTCCACCTATAGGGGTGGGATGGGAAGGGTGGGAGGGAGATGCAAGAGGGAGGGTATATGGGGATATATGTATACGTATAACTGATTCACTTTGTTATACATCAGAAACTAACATACCATTGTAAAGCAATTTTACTCTAATAAAGATGTTAAAAAAAAAAAGCTTCCACGAATTCCATAAACTTTCAAACTTCCAATCTATGTTTAACCAAAAGCAGGATAAAATATTTCATTAAGTTGTTTTTATAAGGTAATAAAACAATACTATCAAATGGCTTTAATGATATTATGATTATAGAGTGTATCTCTGTATTTTGCTTGTTTACTTATAAAATATCTTATTATTCATATCTTTATATTATCATTATCTAATATATCAAAGCAAAGTCCAGAAGTTTTAATAGGAACTGTAAAACTTTATTTTATTTAAATTTGGATTGATTGTATGAAATCTCATCCACTGTAATTTGGATTGATTGTATGAAATCTCAACCACTGATTTTAAAGATCATTATTAATTTTACATCTAAATTATGTGATAAAGGCTCCTTGGAGTATGAAAAGCCTCCATTCTGCTAATTTTTTCATTGCTGGCTTGACGTCATTGTTTGGATGATATGATTATTGCTTGTAACACTGCCTAATGGTAGATATTCTTCAGGGGATTGGGGGTATTTCAAACTGTTATATGTTCTGCATTTGCAAAGTTAGTGTCAGGGTTAGATCAAGTGATTTAATGGGGTTGCTGACTATTCCCGACTGTTGCCAATGGAGTGTCATGACATATCTCTAAGCCAGGCTCGAGTCCTTTCCTTAGTCATAATTTACTCAGAGGAAAACCACATTAGATCATAAGACAGAAATAGAAACTTATCAGTGCAACATAGAAAGATGACACAGGAATCTATGCTTCTCTCAATGTGTTTATTCATGCCTTCTGGGTCTACTTAAACTTGGTTCTCAATATGCCTTTTCCAATACACAATAGATTTCTGCTATACCCACCCAATCTTGAAACATGCTGAGAATCTCCATTAGTCCCTAAGGTTAACAATTGTTTCCTTCTGTGTCAGAGTAACATAATAAGAACTTTTTTGCAAATGGAAAATAGCACTTTTTCAGAACATTAAAGGTACACTTTGCAACTCACCTATTAGTGTTTAGCAGAGACTCCATATAACATTCTTATCTACCCCAGACACTTTCAGCACCTTCACATATGCTGAAGATAATTTTGGAGCCTGGACCTGCAGTATAACTCTCTCTTGCCCTGAATCACATTTGAACAAGCAGTCTCATCAGTTAATTAAGTCAGAGTAGAATTCCCAGATATTATATATTGTGCTTTCAAAGTCCAAAGAAGCCCATTATTACTCCTTCCTGGTTGGTGGAGGTGTGAAATGTAGCAATTTGTCCTTTATTTCAGAGGGAAGGTCCTGGCATGCCACAGCCGCTTGACTCCTAAAACATTCACTGATGTAGCAGGTCCTTAAATCAATTACCATCTACCATAGGTGGTAATTATGATGGTAAATGGTAATTATTTCCTAATAGAGCATCTAGCGTATTTTATACTTTCTGCTCATAGGATTCAGTTACCTAATATCATTTATATAAAGGGCCGATATGATGTTCTAGTGAATATTAAGATGATCAAGATCTCTATGACTCTACTGTGACAAAGAAAGGCAAGTTAACAGAACCCTGAAGCACTCTCATAAAGGAGTGTTCTCTTCTTTCTGATTAAGGTTTAACTGCTTTTGATTTTCTCTTTCTATTGGAATCAAGAAAAAAACATTTGACAAGTCAAATAATATATATCAAGTGCCAGAAGTTTCATCTATGTGTTGCAATAGCTGACTGCAATTATTTCTTGTGCCTGCTATGTTGTAGGGCCTAAGGATACAAAGTTGAGCAAGTCTTGAGGAACTTTCAATTTAATGGACAAGTTTTATTATACTCCATCTCATAACAATAGATTAAAAATAAACATTGTTTAAAATAAACACTAGCTATGGTGGAGTTATAAACTGACTAGCATACAACACTCTAGAGTCATCTGCCATGATTCATCTGACTTTTATTAACATCACAGAGGCTAGTTAATATGATGGATCCTTGCATTCTTCAACTTTTTGTTGATGGAGTCCATATCTGAAATTTTTCATAGAACTTGATATTTCTTTTGGTTTACTATCTTGACTTGAGTGAGGGGAAGTTGCAGGAGATTCCACTTCATCTCTTCTACCCCAGTGGCTGTTACTTCCCAGATGAGGGAAATAATCCTCACTCTACAGGTGATGGTTACATCTATCTATCTATCATCTATCTATCTACATATACATATATATATATAAACATTTATATATACACATGTATATATAATCTCCCAAATTTATATTTGTAAACTGAAGAAATATTCACAGAATGGGTTAGCTTGTGGGGTAGCTTTGGATTAGTTTCCATTTATCATCTGGTTTCCATAAACTCCTAATTAACACAAAGACTGTAAATGCACTTTTGGTCTTCATTCGTGTCAGCTCAGAACTCTTGTCTAAGAGATGTGAGAAATTTAGTATTCTTCTTTGCTAAGTGCATAGTTATTCTAGCAAATGACTGTAGACTCCTTTATGAAAAATTCAAATGATTATTTACTATATATACTTGCATTAGAATTACAGGATCTTTCCTCAGTAGAAAGGCAATCTAAATAATAGAGTCAGGATTTCTGAACTTACTTGCCCCTGGAAAATGGGTAAGGGATAGCAGCAGCTGATATCAGCCTCTGCTTGCTAGTACCTAGTATGTGATTATTATTATGTAACTTGAGCAATATTCTAATTGACTAACACTCTATCTTGCCCCTAGTGGCACCATGATCTATTAGTCACCACCTTAAATAGCTATAATTTTCATTCTTCCTTGATATCTCTTATGGTAATTATATCTACCTTGCCACTGACAATTAAGCAATGCCATCTAGTCTCGCTCACTGTGGAATGCCACGCACCATTCTAGACAGCATTTCCCACTTTCTCCAGTGTATAGATGACAGCCATCAACTTGCTTCACAAAGGTGTCAGTGCTCCTTCTCCAGTGTACTCTTGAGTAATCTAGAGAAATGGTTGTCCTCGGGGTTCTTCTAAAGAAAAGTAGTGCATTCTCAGGTCTAAAGCGTAAATCTATAACAGCATCCTCACCTCCTTAAGCCTTCAGAACCCTCCTACAAAACATGTCCCAAACGTTCTAGCATCTACACCTAATTCACTCTAGGCCCCTGCCATATCCAATCTTTAAGAAACAAGGTGAGTTGAGGTCAAATGTCATTGTCAGAATTTTAAATCATAAGTCACAAGTGAGTGGCTATTATCAACAGATTCTTATTTATCTAGTTTTATGTTCTGCAATTTCCAGTCTAACACACCCAAGATCCACTTGAATGTTTGTTTCCTCCATTAATGCCAGCAGATATTAGCCAGTTTGTGTAGTTCCTGTGGCATTAAGAATATTTCTTCCTAGATCAGGCTATACTTCTTCACCCAAATTTTGATAAGATGTGACTCTGGATATTGGCCTGGAGGCAATAAAAAATGTCAGGGCTGGATGCTGAAGTGGACAAGATTCATCAGGTGAAGCAACTGCTTCAGCCAAGGTCACTACATGATACCTAAGCAAGGGGAGATTGGTCTGCTCTTGCCTGGAAGGACGGATTGTACCTGTAAGCAAGTCAGTTTCAATAAAATTTGGGAATACATGATGCTCAGGCTTCCCTCACCTCAGGTATTGACAGTTTCCTTTTTCAGTGCTCTATCTTTGTCATGGAAGGCTGAGCAGTCCTTTTCCTTTGCATCCATTCCAATTGTATAATTGGATCCTGGGTCTGAGTCTCAGCAATGTGCTATAGGACTACAAAAAAAGAAATTCTTCTTTCAAAAACCTACAGAGAGGACTTCCCTGGTGGCAAAGTGGTTAAGAATCCACCTGCCAATGCAGGGGGCAAGGGTTTGATCCCTGGTCTGGGAAGATCCCACATACCGTGGAGCAACTAAGCCTGTGCACCACAGCTACTGAGCCTGTGCTATAGAGCCCATGAGCCACAACTACTGAGCCCACGTGCCACAAATACTGAAGCCCTCGCGCCTAAAGCCTGTGCTCCACAACAAAGGAAGCCACCGCAATGAGAAGCCTGTGCACCACAACTAAGAGTAGCCCCCGTTCACTGCAGCTAGAGAAAGCCCGCGTGCAGCAATGAAGACCCAATGCAGCCAAAACTAACTAACTAACTAACTAAATAAATAACTAACTAAATAAATAAATAAATGAATTTATGAAATAAAAAAACAAAAACCTATAGAGGCTTTGTTGCTTTCATAGTTTGCCTTAAATTGACAATTGGTTGATCTGGGAGATTTTTCTTTCTTCATGGTCTCTAGTTCGAGAATATTTAAATGTTTATGAAAGAATCAGTAAAAAGGATGAGGCTGAGAATGAAGAAAAGAGTTATTGTTCAGTTAGTATCTATATAGAACATGGGAATTTAAACAAGGGCAGAGTTACCTAATCGGCATTCTGGAAGAAGCCAGAAGTCCCTTCCATTTTGAAGTTAGGAAAGGTGAAAGGCTTTGTAAATATGGAGGGTGGTTTTAGTGAAGGCCTTAGGAAGGTGTGATAAAAGTTAACAGTTGGGGTGGTGAGTAGGGGTTGTGAACTGTGGAAAACAATTATGGATTTTTGAAGGTACTGATCACAGAGAAACATTTAAAACATTATCAGATTCTTGACATAAATTCCTTTTCAGAATCTCTGCCAATGGGATCATACCCATCTGTGCTGGTTTGAAAGTCGTGAGAAGATACTAATAGTGGATCAATTAATAGGAATATTAATAGAAGTACATGTTTTTAATTCAAATCTTGGAAGGTGGCTGATGAGAGTGTGTGTTAAGGAAGGCTCTGCAGAGGAGAGGACTGCATTTTTCCATGTGCTACATCATTTCACAACTTCAGTAAGAATCAGGGAATAGGAAGAGGAAGAGGGAGTGAGTAATTGGATCATCCGAACACTAGATGAAGGCCTACTAGTTAGTGACTATGGAAATTCAGACTGATAGTAAAACTGAGAAATAAATTCAATAACACGGAAACTGAGATTGTGTTTATAACAGCCTTTTAAGTCGGGTATGTTTATTGTCTCAGAAATGCAGCTAAGTTTTCGCAGCTAAAAAGAAGACTTTTAGGCAGATTGGACTTTCAAACTCTAATGAGTAAACTAAGAGATGGCTTTACTTTACTCCCTAACCAGTCTATATATAATTTTTTTTAATAGTGAGCTTCAAGGGAATTTAATGAAGTAGGGGATTTCTCCAAGCTATGTGTTATTAGCTAGAGGTTTCCTCTCACATCTTCACAGCATCACAAATAAAGTGAGGAGAGGTCCAAGGAGTAAAACATGATATAGAAATTGATGTGACTACAAGAAGAGAGGCTCAAGCTTCAGAGTCCTTTTATGGTACACTGCAGAAAAGTGTGGTGAGAGTGTTTTTTTTTTTGTGACCTCAACATCTGTTACCAGGAGTTTGGACATATATATTGCTTTCCGTTGAAAAGCAAAATGGAGTCGAAAATCCTACTGCATCAGTCTATAATTGTTTGGCGAAGAGAGAAGGCCGCAGTGAGAGTGACCTGTACACATACTTCTTGGCAGGGTTAGGAGGTATAATGTGCAGTGGCTGACATAAAATAAATACCTGGATTATGTTTTCTTTATTGGACTTTGTGAGGGTCTAACTTGTAGAGACCAAAGCACATTGAATTTCTAAAGAGGCCAGCCTATATATCTCCTAGTTTAAAAGGCCATGTAGAGCTTCCAAAGAATCTCAAATGTGCCCCCTGAAAAAGTCAGCACTTCAATTCCTGCTGTAACAGAAACATGCAAACCAATCAGTGTGGATCAAGGGAGGACTGTACTAATATCAATGATTTAAAACTTTTTGTTTCTCTTCCTCTGTCTCACCTTTCTCCATTCTCAAACTGGAAGATAAGAGAAGTAAAGGGAAGATCACAGCAGACAACGAGTTCCTTTCTGACCTCGCCTTCCCAAGATCAGATCTGCAATACAGGGAGGAGAAAAGTTTCAAATTGGATAGAAAAATTCAAAAGTATATATTTTGAGGTCAAATTTTTTAATTGGTCTAGGATGGACTTTTCCAAACCTGAAATTAAACACTAATGAGCCTGGCCAATTATATTGTCAGGCCAAACACCAAACCTACAGAGACTATCTGAAGACAGTGTTTGGAGAAAAATAAACCTATTGGTCTTTGCAAATGGTTTCATACAAAACTAGGTTCCTATCTTAAAACAAGCATGAAGTGGGGCTGGGAGATTGAAAACACAAGGGTCCATCCCTAAGACTAAAATCTTCTAAAATTCTGATGAAATAACAACAACAACAACAACAACAACAACAAAATAAAATGTAGAAGGAAGAAAAAAACATAATTTATTTTGTGGCTATTTCAAGTAGATAGTTTAAATTTGTATTCTATTTTAACTCAAGCTATGTATGACACTTTGAATTTTAACTGAGGCAGAAAACAACTGATCTCATATATATTTGAAGGAATATACTTGGTCTTATTTCTTCGCTACATGAAAGATATTGAAATTATATTCTTGACAGTGTACAGTGGAGATGGGGAGGGACTTCTAATACTTTTACATTTCAAATTTAAGACTAAAAAAGAGAAGATATTTAGGAAGAAGTAGAAAACTGGACCAGATGAGTACATTTTGTGTGATGTAGTCCACAATCGCAAAATATAAGTGATGGTCCGAGAGGAACCAAAGAAACATATATACCAAGAATTATACTAGAGTAAAGGTAAAACAATGGGAGTCTAGGTTCTTCAGAAAACAGATTACCATCAGGTGCTTCAGAGAACATAAAATACATGTGCACATATATGCTGCATTTGTTCCTGCTCTACATGACCATCTCATTCTATTAAATTTCTGTATGCTTGCCCACTTATATTTGGAGTTTACGCTAACCTTTAGTTGGTAGTATGTGAGGTCTATTCTTGCCAATTTTCTTCCTTCAAAAATTGTACATAATATTTCAGTGTTCTACTTAGAGAGCTCTAAGGAAAGCCAGAGCAAAAAGCTATAGATGATTAATCCTGCTTTGATGTGTTTCATATACACCCATGGATATGACTCTTTTTCATGCGTTTTGTCCTTTTTTGTTTACTCAGTTGGTTTTACTTTTGATTTAGGAAACCAAAGGGAAACATTAACTTAAATGGCACAGGAAAAGATGAGGTAACTTTTGAGTAACAGAGCTAGCACTTGAATCCCATCTCAAAGCCACAGCAGTGGCTGAGACTGAGTGGTTTAGACATAAACTAAGCACCAGAGCTGAGTCTTGTCAGGCACACACCTAGGGGAGGGTTCTTCAAATACCATTTGAAAAACAAAGGCTAAGCTGGGAACCCTATGCTCCCTGAAAGATATCTACTTAGAGCTTTGAATAACATTGTAAATATGTGCACCAGGCATAGCCTTTGGAGATACAGAACCACCACATATTTGTGACCTACCTGCAACTAAAAACATATTAGAGATCATGGTACATAAGATAATCAGTCTGGGTTAGTGGAGTTCCTTGATAGACAGAAACTGGAACACAAGAAAAAAAGGACAGTCATTTTAGATATCTAGACATCTTAAGTATTATTATTTGATATTTGATTCTCAGAATTACTGTGCTCTTCATGTATTATGCTATTTCTTCTAAATCAGAAAAGCATAGTGTCCAGTTTGATGCTTTTTCTCCCTCTCCTTCAAAATTTGAAACATTGTTAAATTAGTATGTGTCTTACAATGAAAACATGTACAATCCTTGTCTTTTAAAGTAAAAGCCTGACTCAAGAGTAATGACTGGGAAATGTGAAGATGTAGAAACAAAGAATAGCTGTTGGACTGGGGAACTGGTAACAATTTAGACTATAAATCTGCCACACAGCAGAGTCACAAAACTCACAATTCCCTGAAAGATATAGTTAAAGGCCTGACATATTTCTGAGTTGTTTTTATAGGAAGCTGACCCCCGCCAGGTGAAAACTGCTGACCACAAGAACATAAACCTAGACTGGTTGAAACCAGAAGTTTGATGATGCTTGAAAATTCACCTTGATGCCAACCAATCCAAGAATGCCCAGGAGCTGATCAGGCCCTGCTCCTTGAACACCATATGAATCCTCACTACACCCTCCAGGGTGGGACACACAGTTTTGAGGGCATTAGCATGCTGTGGCCTGCTTTGTCTAGCAGAGCAATAGAGCTATTCTTTTCTACTTCACCCAAAACTCTGTCTTCTCATTTCTATTGGGCATTGGTGAACAGAGGCCAAGTTTCAGCAACAAAACCAATACTTTTTTCACCATCTTTCATGTATAATATCCATTTTCTAAATTTATTCATTTAGATCTTTCCATGTAATTTTTTTTTTTATTTTATTAATAATCTGGCTATATTGTTTTTCAGCCAACTGTGTTTATCAGAAAAGAGAAATATTGATTCTTGAACTCATTACAGAGGAATCAAGTAGAGTTGATCAGTTAACAATTAAAAGAATGACTTTAAAAACCCTAAAGTAATATGTATGTTAATATAATTTTAAAACACAATTAGGTAAGATTTGCCATATTAAATTAAAATCAAAAGCAAAATATTCTGTTCTTTATTAAAAATATATCTCAACTGTACTCTCTATGATTTTTAGAGAGTGACACATAATATTATAGAAGAAATTATTTATAGTGAGTTATGTAAATAAATTTTGATGTTATTGCATATAGGCACTTATAAACAGAAATAAATTTTATAGTCTATAATATATTTGGTTACCTGTGACATTTTATCAGTGCAAGTTATACATTTATCTTTGTTGACACCTAAAAAAAATGCATTGTTAGTTGCACAGTAATAAATAAGAATTTTTCTTAAAAGAAAAATAAAATATTTAGGTCTGTGACAATCATTATTATATTAATTCAGCAAGTTACATAATTTATCAACAGCATTTGATACAAACATTTCCATATTTTTCCTTCTGCATTATTGTCATTGCTTAATCATTTGCATCAGGATAAATGAAATAGGTGCAAACATGATGTGGATATCAAGACTTCACTTAAAATACAAATAAACTCAGATCAGAGATCATTGGAAATATAATTACATTCTTCTTTTTTCTAGACCCTTTAACTTCAGTTTAGACATTTCCAAGTTTCTAAATCCCTCTACTTATCCCTACCAACAAACATTTAAATTTTAAGCTCATTGAGAAATGAGAATGGGACTTGGAACTTTAGAACTAAATGTACTATCTGTTACATAGTGATTTTAAAAATACCTTTGTGGAATAAATAAATGGATCTGTTAATAAACAAACTCGTGATTTCAATAACTATCTGGTTGCCTAATATGAGGCACAAAGTGCTAAGTATATTTCCATACATCCTTGTTCTTTTTTAAAATAAATATGGCTTTTAAAACATTTGCCATTGTGTGTCTGTGACTGTGATAATATAAAATGTGAAAAGGAACTAAAATAAAGGTAATTAGAAAAAAATGGCAGAGAATTCATCTAAATTATCTTTTTCCTAAGTTACTTTTCTCTTATGTGATTTAACAATAAAGTTACTTTAAAAATTATGTTACGTACTCATGTACTAAAAAAACACAGAGGTATTACCTATGTATTACCATGGTAACTCTTTTTGTGTGTGTATTTTAGTAAACAGCACAGGGTATCATAAAATAGAAAACCACAAGTTTGCATACATCTAAAAAAGAAATAATTCAATTTAGCTTTATGCTTGGTTGTTATTGACTTGTAGAATGTGAATATTAATCTTTCCAGTGTTTAGAGAAAAGAGAAGTCCTCAGAGCCAAGCTTTTACTCAGTGGAAGCACCAAGTGTAGTTTATGGGAAAATTTTCACCCTATACTTTCCATCAGGCACCATGGAAAATTAACCAAAAATAGTGTGTGCTTTATCAATTTAACGTTAAGCCTCTAAGTTTCCCCTTTCTACCAGATCGTGATGGCTACATGGTGAATCTACATTTCATAATCCTCACTCAGCAGCAAATTAGTGTCATCAGTTTAAGTAACACATTGCCTTCCAAGGACATGATCCCAGCAATTCCCTTTTTGGTCTCTATGTAGTCAAGGTTTTACCCTCTCTACTGGGATATTCCTCTCAGCATACAAGAATGGAGTTATTGCTTCAGTCTTTAAAAAACACGGAATAAAAACTCCTCTTTTGATGGCCCCATTTTTCTTTCCCTTTTACAGATAATCTCTGCAAAGAGTTGTCAATGCCAAACATCTCTTTGTGAGCCCTTTGCTCACATTTCATCTTGGCGCCCTCCAGGATTTCACTCCTACCCTTCCACTTGCTTTTATCAGTTCAGCAATGGCCACAACATGGTAGGTAAGTGGGCAATCCTCAGTCCTGTTCTCCACTGAGTGCACATAATATGAGCCAGCTCTTTACAAGGCTGGCTTTCTGCTAAACTGGGGAAGAAAATGAACTTCAGACGCAATGATGGATGCTTTCGTGCTCGGCTAGTGCATTCTCACAGCTCACCCATTGTGACACTCCTAGCCTAAGTCTGCCCATATGTCTCCTGGATGCTCCCCAAACAATGAGGGATGGAGGCAGTGGATACATGACCCAACCTCTGCTCTTTGGATGGACTTTTCTGGGAACCTGTCTGTGAATTTTCTGGAAGTATCTGCGGACTCAAGCATCTTTTGTCTATATGAGCAACCTCAAATGATCTACACTTTTTTGGCTTTTTCTCCTCTTATTTCATATCATATATTGTCTACTTTATCACTCTATTCCTTCCAAATAAACTCCTGTACCAAATACTTGTCTCAGGCTTTGTTTCCAGGGGGACCAGGAAGTGTCATCTCTATCTATCTCTCCTCACCCCCTAAATGTCTTTTTAATGGATTTTGCTTAATTCCACCCCTCTCCCTCAAAATAATGCAAGTTTCATAAGGGAAACGTTGTTATTACTTTGTTTTTGGTGAAACACATAGCAGGCCCTAATTTGTTAAGTGAATGAATAAAAGTAAGTAACACAGACCTCAATATATATTTTAGTTCACTAAATATGTAGATACTATTTTTTTTTCCTAAAACAAGACCTGATATTCTATTCAGTCTTGGCAATAAATTAAATATTCTACTATAGAAACCTGAACATTGGTAATAAATTGCAGAAAAGTAATACAAGTTATTTTTGTTTCACTTCAGTGTTTTTAAACATTTTAGTAACTATAACTTTGTTCCAAGTTAACAAGATCTTGTTCTGCAGTTCTAAAGTTGATATAAAAGACAACATTATTTCGATGCTCCTTTCCCCTACTTGTAATGATTTATCTAAATGACTACTAAAATTTTTAAATTACAGAATAAAATAAGCTTGACTTTGATATCGCATCTACTCCATATAATGTCTGTATAGGCATTGTATTTTCATGAATATCCAAAATAAGTTAAATATTTTGAAACCACATTTTTGCAATTTGGACTTATCACACATTTTATGAGTATCATATTGATAGCTATTTAGATTATCTCTATTTTTTTTTCTTCAAATAATGCTGCAAATATATCCTATTAAAATTTTAACTTTAAAAATTGATATTCACTATAAAAGTGCCCGTTGAAAATATCACATCCATTTATAATACTATAAACTTATGGATAAGTTTCCCCAGTACTATCAAAAATACTGGCTAAAATGATTTTTTATTACTTTTTGCCAATTGATAGAAAAGTTTAATAATTTCCAGTATTTTAACTTATATTTTATTGATTACCAATAATGAAACTTTATGTTAATATTATATATTCTGTGAATTTCTTGCCAATATAGACTCAACCTGCTTTCATGGGGTTCTTTCTACTTGCTAGAAGCTATAAACTTTACATAAATGATCTCAATTCTCTTAAAAACCCTATGAGGTAGTGGCTATTATTGTCTCCATTTTACTTTTCAGAAAACTGATAGAAGTAAGTTATTTGGGGTTACACAGCTGAACACAAATTTGAACCCAAGCACCTTAGCTCTGGAGCCCACACTCCTAGCCACTATGTTCAACGGTCTTCCTCTACTTTTAAGATTTATTTCCTATTTTTCTCTTTCATTCTTTATCTTTTTCTTATTGACAGATTTAGCAATAAAGATAACTTTAGAAAAGACAGTCATTTTAAGAGATTTTTTAGGAGGAAAAAAACCTTACATCTATAACTAAATATTGGACTTTTTTTTTCCCTCAAGAGAAAGGAAATAAGTAAGATCCTGAAATAGCTAGTCAAATTTTCTGTTTCTTTTATGGAAGTTTTCTCCATTTTTTCAGTGTCACTGTTTTAGAACCCAATAATCATTTATAATCAATCTCTCTACATTCTGCAATCCACAATATTCTGGAGACTGTTCAGAATTTGAATAGTAAATAATTTTTTTCCGAAGAGAAAATCCCATTTTTAAAATCGGATTTCTCTAATAGAACCATATTTGTTATTTTTAAAATTGTGAAGATTATTGGTACTGTTTATTTTAAAGGTATAAAAAAGGACTAGAATAATTCACACTGTAGAGAAAAGTTAAATGCGATGGTCTTTAGCAATCTTAAAAATTGGAAAGATCAAATTAGGATGCATCACATTAGCCACTCTGATTGATTTCTTATTGCTGTGCTATCTTGTGTTCAATTTGCTGCTTACTTAAAACCAGGGCAGATATATGGGCGTGGGGAGTCTGAAGCTTAGACAATTCTGTCGATAAAAAAAAGGCATAAATGCAAAGTTAGGTACTAAAGTCAGTAGTTATTAGTAGGAGAAAATAAATCGCATCACATTAAGAGAGCCTTGGAGATATAGATTTCTTTCTTTTCAGAACTCAAGAAATTTTTGAAAATAAAAAAAAAAAAAGGTGACATTGACATGCTTCTGGACCTGGTTTCCCCTCCTAGCTTGGAATACCATTCACAGCAATGTAGAGTTCTTGAAGGGGCCCTGGAAGTAAGCAACCATGAACCAAACTTTTTATCAGCTTTTATAGCATATTTACTTCTGCTTAAAGCTAATATTAAAATTCTTTGGGTTTCTTAAACAGGCTTTACAATTTTGACTCTAGATCATTACATATATTGCTTTTCTGTATCATCACCCCACATCATCCTACAATTTCTTGTCATATAGTCTGGTCACAAGTGAAATATCACTTAAACAAAGGTCTTCCCTGACCGCTCTTCTATTTATACTAGGTAAGCACACTTTCCATAAGTTTCTTTAACTCTCAACATTTACCTTGTAGGAATAATAAATTACAAAACTCATGACTAAGTAATTTGCAATTACTCTTTTGATATGGGTGTTACCTGCTGTAAGTTAAGCTCACCATAGAATCCTCAGCTCCTAGAACATTTTCTTGCACATAGTGGAAGTCTGAATCAGTGTTTTGAAATTAATTAGCTATTAGCAATAATTAAACTAAGTAGAGAGCACTTCATAGGTCCTGAATATATTATTCAATTCCTATACCTTTACCCATCCTGATTCTCTGGGGGTCTTTACTCCCTGTATTCTGCCCAGCAAGTGTTATAAAAGGCATTTCTAATACAGTATGATTCTCTCTCTCAACTACTCAAGGAGGGATAAGCCATTTAGTTAGAAAACTCACAAGAGGCTATGTACTTCTTTGCTTGTGCTAGCACAATTGTTTACATCTGGAAGATGAAAATGTTCAACATTATGATTGAAAAAAGAAAATATGGGCAGAAGTTTAGCAGTAACATGGACTATGCAATGGCAAAAACAGATTGCCTACTGGGAAGGATCTTTCTAACTCAATCTCATTGCTTGATTTGAATTTTACTTATTCTTTGAGCATATGACATAGGTGCCCTCTAAGTCAAATATATGTATATTTTCATCCATTTTGCATTATACACACTGCTGATGCTCCTCTCCATTAATATAGATAATTGAGAACTGACATACATATTGAAAGGCTTTTCTTAAAGCACTTTGAAATCTAATGATAAGATTAAATTATCTAGAAAATGTATTTATCTAATAACTCATTAAAAGTAGTCATAAGATGACTTTTCCTTTTGGCCTTTGTCATCAAACAAAAACTAGCATATATTAAGGCTGTCTAGTTACCAGAGGAGTGGTAATTCTCAAGAGAACAAACTCTGAATTTACAGAGAATTAGAATTCTTTTGTTTTCCTAAATGGAGTGCATCATTAATCACAATGAACCTTAAAAGAAAATGAAGCTGAATCAAGATTGAGTAATGAAGAAACCAGAAGAATATGGCTTCCATCCTGAATAATTAATCCACAGAGACCTGGAGCCAGATTTGGGGACTATGTGGGATGAAATAAATGTTTTGTAATAGATTTTAGTTTCGTTGTACATCATATGTATGTGTGAGTTTATGTGTGCTTACACAAATATACACATATTTATGTTAATTTTACTCATTTATAGTTAAAACTTTTTTCAAGTTAACAAAGGAATCTCTTTAATAGTTCAATTTTTGTGTGTGTTGCAGTATTTTTCTACAGTGTATTCATGGATGAAAAAAACACTTTGAGAAAGTGTAAATATTTCTAACAGTAAGAAGACAACTCTACTACCATCAATTACAAGAAAAACTTACAAAGGTCATAAATAGGAACTAGTATTTAGAAACATTTGAGAAAAAGACAATAAAAGTAAAATATTTTACCCAGAGCCAATAATAATTCTTGGCATCTAGTAGGTGCTCAATATGCAAATGTTGAACAGATGAATTATAGAAATGAAAATTAAGTAGAACATGTCTATAAAATGCAAAGTAGTAAGAAACTGAATGAAGCTTAATTTTGTCAGAAAATTAATACTGATGACTAGAAATCTTGAGAAAAAAATTTATCCTATATTGTTGCTTACAATAAATTCAGAAACTGTGTAAAATGATATTACCTGATACAAATTCAGATTCTGTTCTCTTAATTTGTTTACTCCACATAAGGCACTTAGGGAGGTATACAGCTTTTGCAAGGGCAGGCAAATCTTATTTTAAACCTTACTTCCAGCTCTTCTGTTCATGAATGTGGTTATATACTTTAATCATTCAGTATATCAGGCTCAATGTTTTTCATTAATGAGTATGATATTTTCCTCATAATTAATTCTTTATAATAAAAAGAACATGAATTTAGATGTAGGCCCAAATCACAGCTACTCTTTTTACTAACCCTGACCTTGTGTATTTTTTAATGGCAGCTTTGTTGAGATAAAACTAACATATAAAATTCACTGTTTCACGGTGTACAATTCAGTGTGTTTAATACATTTATAGAATTGTTCAACCTTCAACACTATCTAATTCCAGAACATTTTCATCAGCCCCAAAAGAAACTCCATACCAACTAGCAGACAACCCAAATTTTTCCCTTTCAGGAAAACACACATATTTTCCATCTCTATGAATGTGCTTTTTTTGTCCATTTTTGTGATTTTTTAAGGATTTTATAAACACAGGTCATGCCATCTGCAAGTGGAATAGTTTTATTTCTTCCTTTCTAATCTGGATACCTTTTATTTCCTTGCGTAATTTCTCTGGAGAGAACCTCCAGGGTAATATTCAATAGAAGTGGTGAGAGCAGACATCATTGTCTTGTTCCTGATCTTAGAGAAAAAGCATTCAGTCTTCTTGCATTAAGTATGATGCTAGCTCTCTTTTTTTTCATAGATGTCCTTTTTCATGTTGATGAAATTCTGTATTCCTAGTTTGTTGAATGACATTATCATGAAAGGGTGTTGGATTTTGTTAGATTTGTTAGATGCTTTCTCTGTGCTTATTAAGTTGATATTTCCAGAGATCTAACCTTTAGTTTAATTAATTTACTCTCTTGTTGTACTGTTTCTATTTTGTATATTCCTGCTCTAATCTATATAACTTCCTTCTTTTGGCTCCCTTGGGTTTAGTTTAATATTTTTCCTAGTTTCTTAAGATGGAAAATGAGTTTTGGGATTGTTTAGATTTTTCTTTTTTTTCACAGTTGTTAACAGTTATAGATTCCCCCATAAGCACTGCTTTAGCTGCATTCCATAAGTTTTGGTACATTGTATTTAAATTTTCATTCACCTCAAAGTATGTTTTCATTTTTCCTCATTGCTTCTTGACACTTTGGTTATTTATATATGCGTTGTTTAATTTTCGCACACTTTCAAATTTCCCAAATTTTCTTTTAAATTTCACAAATTTCCTTATGTTATTGATTTCTAATTTAGTTCCATTGTGGTGGAAATACATACTTTTTAGGTTGTTTATCCTTTTAAATTTATTGAGGGTTGTTTTATGGCCTAATATATAGTGTATCCTGAAGAATGTTCTATGTGTACTTGAAAACAAAGTGTATTCTGCTGTTGTTGGTAGAGTGTTCTATAGATAATTCTCAACTATAGTTGGAGTATAGTTACATTTTTCTATTTCCTCACTAATATTATTTCTACTAGCTATTTCCATTATTGAAAGTTGAGTTTGGAATACCCAATTATTATTTAATTTTCAATTTTTTTATTCAATTATGTCTATTTTTGCTTCATAAATTTTGGACTATATTGTTAAGTTTATATGTGTTTGTAATTGTTACGTTTTCCTAATAGATTGACAGTTTTATCATTATAAAAGATATTCAAAAAAGAAGGGCATTTCCTTCTATGCCTCTAGTATATTTTTCTTTAATGTCTATTTTTGTCTGCTGCAATATATCCACTCCAGCTCTCTTTTAGTTAATATTTGCACAAATATCTTTCACCATTCTTTTACTTTCAACTTATTTGTTTTTTAAACATGTTTTTTTAAAAAAAATTAATTGTGCTACTCTTTCCATTCTTTACCTTTGATTGGTGTGTTTAATTCATTTGTGTTTACTTTGATTATTGATAAGGCAAGAATTGCATCTGTGATTTCATGACTTATTTCTATATGTCTCAGATTTTTTGTTCCCCTTTTTTTCATTCCTTCCTTTCTGTTTTTGAAAATACATATTTATTTGTGTACCACTTTAATCCCCATGTTGTTTTCTTTAATATCTTTTTGAAATATTTTCTTAGCAATTTCTCTGGACATTAAAACTAACATTAACTTAAAACAATCTAATTCCAAAGAAAGTAGTTCCAACTTAAGTTCAATAGTATAAAATTTTTGTTTCTATATAGCTTCATCGCTTTGCACCTCCTTTGTGTTATTATTCTTATTCACATTATATATTTATATAAAAAGGGCATCAACCCAGTTTTATAATTATTGGTTTATGGTATTGTCATTTCAACCAGAAAAGGAAGATTTTGTCCTAGTTGAAGTTCATTGAGTTCCTTGAGTATGTACATTAGTTTTTCAATAAATTTGGGAGGATTTTGGAAATTTTTTTCTTAAAATATTATTTCTGCTCCTTTATCTTTCTCTTCTTTCCTTCTGGGACTTTAATTATGTTTATGCTGGTGTCTAGCAGTGTTCCAAACACCTATGAATTTTAATTTTTTTAACTGGTTTTCTTCAGACTAGATAACTTCAATTCACCTATCTTCAAGTTTCTGATTTTTTGTTTTGAAAACTCAACTCTGTTTAACCTCTGTAGTACCTCTTATGCTTTTCAGTTATAGAACTTTTCAACTCTATAATTTTTAGTTTTATAATGTAATTTATATTTCCTTATTAGATTTTATCTTTGGTAAAGCTTTTTTCATTTATTGCTTTAATTTTTTCAACATGGTTTACTTTTGTCTTTTGAACATATCTATAATAGCTAATATAAAGTATTTCTTTAGCAAGTCCAGTAACTGGGCTTCTTTAGAAACAGATTCTATTGACCCTTTTTTCCTGTGTATAAGTTATAGCTTCCTATTTTTTGCATGTTTTGTATATTTTTGTGGAAAACTTGACATTTTTAACAATATAATGTGGTAACTTTTAAAATCATATTCTTCCTCCACAGGATTTGCTATCGTTGCCATGTTTTACTGTTGCTTGTCTCCTGAGTTTCCTAGACTAATTCTGTGAAGTGTATTTTTTTGTATGAAGCCACTGAGGTCTGTGCTTGGTTACCTTAGTGATCAGCTAATGATTACATAGATATTTCTTTAAATATTTTAAAACAATAAGTCTCACAGTTTTTCCCAAGGATTTGTGGCAGTGTAGGGTTGTTAGGGTACATGTTTGTCACCCTGGCATTTTACAGCTCTGCCTTACTCTTCACTTCCTGATTGTTTAGAACATTAAGGTCAGAGAGAGGTGAGATGTTGAGGCTTTCCAGGGCAAGCACAGACCTGTACATGCAAGTGTCTTTCTAGCTCCAGAGAAATGTGTTGGAGCATTTCAAAGGTTCCTATAGGCATCATATTTTCCAGACTTTTCTTTTAAGATGTTTCAGCAGCGTCTTGTTTGGTATCACTTGGTATCACTTTCTCAGGCAACTACAGTGATAAACAATTGCTGCTGATTGCTTTAACAAATTCTCTGAAAATACGGTTTCCCCATGAACAAGGCCACAAATCAGGTCAAATAAAGAGGAGTCTTGTGAGTGGGAATTTTCCAAAAAGCTGCTAGACAGGTCAACTAGGGATACTTCTGGGGAAAGGAGTTCTTGTGGGAGCTCCAGATCCATATTATCTCTCCTTTGTCTGCTAGATTGCTGGTTTTCTTGGCCTCCATGGTTGCTACAGTGTTCAGTTCAAGGATTCTGCAGAGCAGAAGAGAAGATGGAATTGGGACAAAATAAAGCACCCGAAAGATCACTGCTCTTACTGAGAATCAGCTATTTTTCTTAAAAAAATTTAAATTTTTCCAGTCCTTTGTTAATTTCCAGACTTCTGAAAAAGTTGATTTGACAACTGATTTCTCAGTGTTCTCTCTGCTTTTAAGGAGGAGTAGATTTTGGAGACCCCTGCTCTGCCATTCTAGATATGTTTCACTCTTATGTAAGTTTTAAATCTTTCTGAGAAAGAACTTTATAATCTTAAAAAGTGGAATAAAAATATTGTTGTGGAAACTAAATTTGGTTATATTCAACTTTATATTACATTAGGTATTTATGTGTGTATAAATACATATTTTGTTTGAATAGTAGTAACATGCAGTGGATATTTTACATATTATGATAATACATTTAACTATTTTTATAACTAAATATTACCTATTGGTCCAGGTTTTATTTTGGGTCACCCATAGCTATTGGTTCTACAGAGGGAAAATTTATCCAAGTCTTTAAATCTTTTCATCTTGGATCGCCTACTTACCACTAAATGAAAATGATGCATGTGACTCTCCAACACTTAACTGTTCCTTGTCCACAATACATTTAAACTGTTTTGGGAAGAGTTTCATTTGGAAAACACAATGACCTTTTATATTCTAATTTTAAATTTCAACCCAACAGCGTTTAACATAGTTGATCTTCTACTTTTTGAAATTGTTCTGCTTTGAGTTCTTTTTCTACATGTTCTTTCATGTCTTTTACTTCTCTTGTCACTTTTATTATTGCAATTATTATACTTCTCTGACTCCACTTTTCGTAAAAGGAAGCTACAAATTTCTGACCTTAAGTTTCTTCTTTCACTTTCTACATGACTTTCACGTTTAATTTAATACTCTCCTTGGCTTTGATTATTTCTATTCCCTTTACTCCTGCAATATATCCATTCCTAACCTCTCTTATAAAGCCTTAATATAAATTTAATACTTCCTGCTGTAATCTACATATGGATTCTTTCTTTATATTTGTAAAACATGTGCCAAGATCTCTCTAATATCAGGGTCATAGTGCACACTGTTTCCTCTACTTAGAATGATTTTATCTTAGTTTTTCTTATGGAGGTATACTTATCTTTCAGGTCTCCCTTTTAACTTACAATCCTCACTGAAGATTTTTGTAATTTTCCTATTTATGCCATTTTCTTTCTCCCATTCTCCGTCATAACTCTCTTTTTTCTTCTTTCAAGACTGTTCATTTTATAACTGACATTTATTTACAGGCTTTTTTTTCACTCCTTAACTAGAATGTAAACTTTCTGAAGGCAAGAGCTAAGTCTCTTTTGCTTACATTAGACACCACTAGTTGCTTAATAATAATTTCTGATTTAGTAAATAAATGATTAGAAAGAATATTGGACTTAGAACCAAGACCCCTAGTTTTCCTCAGGACCTTGATTATCTTATCTACTCATCAATGTCCTCTTACTGTGTCAGTGATTATTAATATTGATTTGCCCCAAGATACCTGAAGAACTCTACATATTCCTATCATTAAAATGACTCTCTCTAGTAATGTTTTTTTCAACTGAAAAATGAGGAGTGATTGAATCATTAAACTATGATCTTCATGACTCTCCCAACCTAATATTATTATATGATTATATCTATTCATTCACCTGAGTTCTTGGCCTCATTGCATGTCTTCCTAAGCCCTCACTTTCCTATATCTGCACATCTGTATGTTGACAGTATACACTGTACACACTTTTTTCCATTACTGGCTGTCTGATTTTAGGCCTTCATCACCTCCTTTCTGTACTGGTCCCTTTACCTTCTCTCACCCATCTCATCCACATTTACATAATTTCCAGTGATATTTTCTTAAAATAGAAAAGAGAAGCCAGTTCTTAATGGTTTTATTTGTAATTAGTTGTCTTCAGACTAAAATTCAAGCTTTCAATGCTGGTTGCAGACGTTCATGATATTTTTCCAAACTACTTCATCATTCTCATCTCCCACTAAATTAGATCAGATACTCAACATAGTTCTATCAGAGGTTCTCTAAAATTTATTTTTCTCAAAGCAAACTTTTATACTTTGGCTAATCCTATTAATCCAGCAGGAACTTCCTCTCTTCTTCATGTATTTCAAAACAAATTTGTAAGTTTACAGAAATATACAATTCTCACTGCTTTATAATAGCCTATGTTACCGATTGCATGTATCATTATGTTTTAAATTATATTCTCCTAACACCTCACCAGAGATGCATTTGTATACCTCTTCTAATATGTGGCAAGAAGAGGAGAATTGGAATATTCTCCTACTTTCAAAATAATCAGCTATGGCTCATTTTTACCAGGTTTTTTTTCTGTGTGATTTGCATATGGTAAGTGTTGAATAAGAGCTTATTAAATCACTTATTAAAGAGATAATGACATCAAGTCTTGCCATGAGAAATAAACTAGCAGGGAAGTTTGGGGAGTGTCTATGATTGGGTATGTAAACAGTCACATGACAAAGCAAATTGTTTCATATATCTATGAAAATGAACGAAGTTGGAAAACAAAATTCAATGTCATAGTTTACCTGATTCCTCCTATGCTCAGCAAGGACTGAAAATATATCTTTCATACTTACAGGGGAGATCCTGTTATCTATATTCACAGAATGTATTCTAAATGGTGAATATCTGTTTATATTTCATAGAATAGAGGAATAACATAAGTTTGGAATTCAAACAAAAATATATTTAAATTATAGCCTAATGATTATGAAGTTGACTTAATTTTCCCATGTCTAAAAGTGGCATGTTAATTTTACCTTGGAGAATGGTTTTGAGATTTTAAATAATATAGTAAGTAAAAAAAAACTGGCACACAATTTGCATTAGGTAAATGGCAAATGGCAGTTTTTACATTCCTCAGGTAACAAAATCCTTCGAGATGAATGTTAAGAGAAAGAAAAACTGAATGATTCCTGGCTTTAACCTAATTTCCATGAAGTTCAGATACACGCTCTACTTATTAGTTCACGAATAGGATTCAGGATTCACTCTTCCTCCAGTAATGCTATCAGGTATTAAACAGAACTATATCAGCCAACAGTATCTTTCTTCTCCTCTGCTTTCTTTATATTCTATGGATGTGTTACATTTATGAGAGAAATGAAGTTTTCTTCCATGGTGAATGACAAAATGGAGTCTGGAAAGTTAGTATTGGGACTTTTGTGAATTGTTTAAGATTAAAACCCTGTTATATTTTACAGGGTCACTTTATGTGTGTGTGTGTGTAGTAGTATGTTTGTATGCATGCAGATAGGTAAAGTGTCATATCTTTGAAAGTTATGTTGTTTTCCCTATTTTCTTTCATGTATTGTGGGCAATTTGAAGTGAAGAGGGATTTTTCCCCATTGACCTCCTCCTTTCAGTAAAGTCTGGGTGGTGGTTGAGAGTTTAATTTTAGGTTAATATTTGTGGATAAATCACTTAATAGGTTTAATTTTCAACAACGTAGCCTGAAAAATGTCAACAATGAAAACACTTGGGCATGGAATCAAAGACACTGTCTGTACTCCTCCCTCATGAAGTATGTGGTCCTTAATCAAAAGAAATGAGGCAATGATATGTAGAATGAACTAAACACGAGAAGAGAAAGCATACAGCAACCTCACAATCCAAATCTGCCACCCTTTGCCCTAGATCCTTCTCCTTTCTGTAATTTTGTTACTCTGAGTTCAGTCAAGTCAAGGTTTATTTCCTTCACTTTATCAAGAAGCAGAGACCTTTCCAGAATCAGTCTGTATTCTTATTTGACAAGAGTAGAAATCATTCTGGCTATTTTGAGCAGACATGGAATATACTAAAGGGCAATTGGTATGTTTAGGACTTATGTGGCCAAGAACATATTCAACTCTGTGATGCTCACACTTCTGACCTGGGAAAGAAATGCTGCCACTAGAACCCCTGAGGTCCTTGGCTGCCAGATATCTGTAAGCTATCCCTCCACCACTCCAAAATCTGCCACACAGAGCTCCATTCATTACTCACTTCTAGATCATGTGGGTTCACCTGACTGGTGTGTTCCAGCTTCAAGAGAAGCTGGAAAAATCAGTTTCTGACTCCTTCTGTTGGGAGGTCTCTCAAAATTAGGAATTCTACAAATACAGGAAGAGTTCCAAAAGGTGCTAGATGTAAATTTAAAATGGAATCATGAAAACACATATTGTAAAAACAGTAATAATATTTGACAACTGACATGTATAGACAGTGCTTTATATTATAAAATCAATAAACAGAAAACTCAATTAAATAAAGATTGGGAAACCCCCATGCTCTGTGATAATGGTAGAGTTCAATATGGAGAAACAAGGCTCCTCCACTTTCCTGGCAAGACTCAGCCAATGAAAAGCCATGGACTCTGTGTTTACTCTAGCCCTCCCAACATCCTTTTCCTCTCTATAAAAGCATTCTTCTCTTGCCATGTGTGCAGGGTCTTGCACACGGCTCACAATGGTTTCAGACCCAAAATTGAAATTCTTCTTTGTTCCCGATTAAACTCATGTTTACTGGAAAAATATCTGGCAGTCTTATTTGTTTTTGGTCAACAATATCAACACACTCTTTAAAACAGTTCCCATTCCACATACAAAAACATAAATAAATAAATTTGGATCCTTACCTTACACCATTTACAAAAATTAACTCAAAATGGATAAAATACCTAAATGTAAGAGCTAAAACTATAAATCTCTTAGAAGAAATCTTAGGGTAAAAGTTTAATAACACTGGATTAGGCAAGGACCTTTATATATGCTTCCGAAAGCATGGGCAACAACCACAACAAAAAGAAGTGGGAATTTATCAAAATTACAAAATTCTGTGCATCAAAGCACACAATCAACAGAGTGAACAGTGAACCCATGGGATGTGAGAAAATATTTGCAAGTTACATATCTAACAAGGGGTTAGTATCTAGAATGTATAAATATCATCTACAACTCAACAGCAAACAGCAGAAAAAACAAAAACAAAAACAACAAACCTGGATTTGAAAATGGACAAAGGACTAAAATAGATATTTCTCTAAAGAAGATATACAAATGGCCAACAAGCATATGATAATATGTTCAACATCACTAATAATTAAGGAAATGCAAATCAAAACCACAATGAGATACCACCTCACACCCAAAGAAAGACAGAGTTCACAGGACAGAGTACTGGAGAGGAGAAAGATGCAAAGAGAGATTCAGGAGACAAGAAGAGAATGGCCCTCAAGGATTCAACAGAGCACTGATCAGCTTGTTCCTGTGCAGAAATTACCCCAAGTTAAGGAAAGAATCACCCAAGAGGATTAGAGAAAACAGTACAAAACAAACAAAAAACTGGAAAACCATGCAATTTGATAGGAGAGGCACCAAAGCTCTAAGAGGCTTGTCATAAGGTGGTAGTTAAAGAGGTACAAAGTCAGAATATGCATCCAAGTTTTTCTGATTCATAAAGCCTCACACTCTCCATGAATGCTATTCTTCCCATTCGAAGAGGGGAATTAGAAACAACTTTTCAAATTTACAATATCTTTATAAAGAAAACATGTTGTGAATATTATTTTTAAAAATCCATAGAGAAGTTTTCAGGGTCACTTCTTAGATGTATCTGTTACATAAAAACTAATCATTACTCTTATCACCCAATTGAATCTCACCGGAATAATTGTATTTCTATGGAGCTCAGCAAACTTTTTTGCTAGCTAATTTTCACAGTACTACTATTCTTTGGAGACTAAATGTTTATTTCCTAATTGATCATAAGTTATCTTCTTGATAACTCTACAATTGATCCAATAGGTAGCCCAGATTTTTAAAATCATAAGAATAGTTTTTTCTTGGAGGACCAAAATATGAAAGAAAGAAAACAGAACTGGCATTGATCACAGTGCATTGTTATTGCTGAGAGTAAAGCGTGACTTCTCTGAGAAAGTTCAAAAGCTGAAGCAGATAACCTCTATGGGTTTGTCTATTTGAGCTTAAACTACTTCTATATTCAAAAATAATCAATAGAAAAAAACCACTTCCTTTACACTGTTCAGAAAATCTCACAATTTCCAGAAGCAATATGCATTTATTGTTGACCTACAATTAGCCTTATAGTTTATTTTCTCTATTGTGCTGGCTTGTATCATTGGGCTCATATGCTGCAATTCTTACAAGATGTAATCAACCTTCTCTATTCATAGTAAAATTTCAGAAATAAAGCATTAAGTCAAAGGAATGGCAATTATAGTTTTCTAGGTTTTTTAAAGCAAATCTTTTTAAATCATTTATGTCCAACATATATTAATAATAGATGCCTGATTTCCTTTCTAATTTATATCATTTAGTGTTATAATCACTCATAAAACATCAAAAGTCTCATTTTTTAATATCAAAAGAATATTAATTAATGAAGGGATAATAATTATCCCTTTAAATGTTGCTCAGCATTATATAATGTTACAGAAATTATATACAACAGTGGCCATTACAAGGAAATTATAAAGCCCCGAAAATTCTAATTTGCTTTACCTGTTCTCTTTATTTTTTATTTATTTTTTTTAATGTTCTAGCACTTTATTTACTTTTTGTAACATCTTTATTGAAGTATATTTGCTTTACAATGGTGTATTAGTTTCTGCTTTATAACAAAGTGAATCAGTTATACATATACATATTTTCCCATATCTCTTCCCTCTTGCATCTCCCTCCCTCCCACCCTCCCTATCCCACCCCTCTAGGTGGTCACAAAGCACCGAGCTGATCTCCCTGTTCTATGCGGCTGCTTCCCACTAGCTATCTATTTTACATTTGGTAGTGTATATATGTCCATGACACTCTCTCACCCTGTCACATCTCACTCCTTCCCCTCCCCATATCCTCAAGTCCATTCTTTAGTAGGTCTGTGTCTTTATTCCCATCTTGCCACTAGGTACTTCATGACCTTTTTTTTTTTTTTCCCCCTTAGATTCCATATATATGTGTTAGCATACTGTATTTGTTTTTCTCTTTCTGACTTACTTCACTCTGTATGACAGACTCTAACTCCATCCACCTCACTACAAAAACCTCCATTTCATTTCTTTTTATGGCTGAGTAATATTCCATTGTATATATGTGCCACATCTTCTTTATCCATTCATCCGATGATGGACACTTAGGTTGCTTCCATGTCCTGGCTATTATAAATAGAGCTGCAATGAACATTTTGGTACATGACTCTTTTTGAATTATGGTTTTCTCAGTGTATATGCCCAGTAGTGGGATTGCTGGGTCGTATGGTAGTTCTATTTTTAGTTTTTTAAGAAACCTCCATACTGTTCTCCATAGTGGCTGTATCAATTTACATTCCCACCAACAGTGCAAAGGGTCCCCTTTTCTCCACACCCTCTCCAGCATTTATTGTTTCTAGATTTTTTGATGATGGCCATTCTGACCGGTGTGAGATGTTACCTCATTGTAGTTTTGATTTGCATTTCTCAAATAATTAAGGATGTTGAGCATTCTTTCATGTGTCTGTTGGCCATCTGTATATCTTCTTTGGAGAAATGTCTATTTAGGTCTTCTGCCCATTTTTGGATTGGGTTGTTTGTTTTTTTGTTATTGAGCTGCATGAGCTGCTTGTAAATCTTGGAGATTAATCCTTTGCCAGTTGCTTAATTTGCAAATATTTTCTTCCATTCTGAGGGTTGTCTTTTAGTCTTGATTATGGTTTCCTTTGCTGTGCAAAAGCTTTTAAGTTTCATTAGGTCCCATTTGTTTATTTGTGTTTTTATTTCCATTTCTCTAGGAGTTGGGTCAAAAAGGATCTTGCTGTGATTTATGTCATAGAGTGTTTTGCCTATGTTTTCCTCTAAGAGTTTGATAGTGTCTGGCTTTACACTTAGGTCTTTAATCCATTTTGAGTTTATTTTTGTGGATGGTGTCAGGGAGTGTTCTAATTTCATACTTTTACATGTACCTGTCCAATTTTCCCAGCACCACTTATTGAAGAGGCTGTCTTTTCTCCACTGTATATGCTTGCCTCCTTTATCAAAGATAAGGTGACCATATGTGCGTGGGTTTATCTCTGGGCTTTCTATCCTGTTCCATTGATCTATATTTCTGTTTTTGTGCTAGTACCAAACGGTCTTGATTACTGTAGCTTTGTAATATAATCTGAAGTCAAGGAGCCTGATTCCTCCATCTCAATTTTTCTTTTTCAAGATAGCTTTGGCTATTCGGGGTATTTTGTGTTTACATACAAATTGTGAAATTTTTTGTTCTAGTTCTGTGAAAAATGCCAGTGGTAGTTTGATAGGGATTGCATTGAATCTGTAGATTGCTTTGGGTAGTAGAGTCATTTTCACAATGTTGATTCTTCCAGTACAAGAACATGGTATATCTCTCCATCTATTTGTATCATCTTTCATTTCTTTCATCAGTGTCCTATAATTTTCTGCATACAGGTCTTTTGTCTCCTTAGGTAGGTTTATTCGTAGATATTTTATTCTTTTTGTTGCAATGGTAAACGGGAGTGTTTCCCTAATTTCACTTTCAGATTTTTCATCATTTTTATATAGGAATGCAAGAGATTTCTCTGCATTAATTTTGTATCCTGCTACTTTACCAAATTCATTGATTAGCTCTAGTAGTTTTCTGGTGGCAGTTTTAGGATTCTCTATGTATAGTATCATGTCATCTGCAAACAGTGACAGCTTTACTTCTTCTTTTCTGATTTGGATTCCTTTTATTTCTTTTTCTTCTCTGATTGCTGTGACTAAAACTTCCAAAACTATGTTGAATAATAGTGGTGAGAGTGTGGCAACCTTGTCTTATTCCTGATCTTAGTGGAAATGGTTTCCGTTTTTCACCATTGAGGACAATGTTGGCTGTGGGTTTGTCATATATGGCCTTTATTATGTTGAAGAAAGTTCCCTCTATGCCTACTTTCTGCAGGGCTTTTATCATAAATGGGTGTTGAATTTTGTCGAAAGCTTTCTCTGCATCTATTGAGATGATCATATGGTTTTTCTCCTTCAATTTGTTAATATCATGTATCATGTTGATTGATTTGCGTATATTGAAGAATCCTTGCATTCCTGGAATAAACCCCACTTGATCATGGTGTATAATCCTTTTAATGTGCTGTTGGATTCTGTTTCCTAGTATTTTGTTGAGGATTTTTGCCTCTATGTTCATCAGTGATATTGGCCTGTAGTTTTCTTTCTTTGTGACATCTTTGTCTGGTTTTGGTATCAGGGTGATGGTGGCCTCGTAGAATGAGTTGGGGAGTGTTCCTCCCTCTGCAATTTTTTGCAAGAGTTTGAGAAGGATAGGTGTTAGCTCTTGTCTAAATGTTTGATAGAATTCACCTGTGAAGCCATCTGGTCCTGGGCTTTTGTTTGTTGGAAGATTTTTAATCACAGTTTCAATTTCAGTGCTTGTGATTGGTCTGTTCATATTCGGTAGGTTGTGCATTTCTAAGAATCTGTCCATTTCTTCCAGGTTGTCCATTTTATTGACAGAGAGTTGCTTGTAGTAATCTCTCATGATCGTTTGTATTTCTGCAGTGTCAGTGGTTACTTCTCCTTTTTCATTTCTAATTCTATTGATTTGAGTCTTCTCCCTTTTTCTCTTGATGAGTCTGGCTAATGGTTTATCAATTTTGTTTATCTTCTTGAAGAACCAGCTTTTAGTTTCATTGATTTTTCTACTGTTTCCTTTATTTCTTTTTCATTTATTTCTGATCTGATCTTTATGATTGCTTTCCTTCTGCTAGCTTTGGGGTTTTTTTGCTCTTCTTTCTCTAATTGCTTTAGGTGCAAGGTTAGGTTGTTTATTCGAGATGTTTCCTGTTTCTTGATGTAGGCTTGTATTGCTATAAACTTCCCTCTTAGAACTGCTTTTGCTGCATCCCATAGGTTTTGGGTCGTCGTGTCTCCATTGTCATTTGTTTCTAGGTATTTTTTGATTTCCCCTTTGATTTCTTCAGTGATCACTTCGTTATTAAGTAGTGTATTGTGTAGCCTGCATGTGTTTGTATTTTTTACACATCTTTTCCTGTAATTGATATCTAGTCTCATAGCGTTGTGGTCGGAAAAGATACTTGATACGATTTCAATTTTCTTAAATTTACCAAGGCTTGATTTGTGACCCAAGATATGATCTATCCTGGAGAATGTTCCATGAGCACTTGAGAAAAATGTGTATTCTGTTGTTTTAGGGTGGAATGTCCTATAAATATCAATTAAATCCATCTTGTTTAATGTATCATTTAAAGCTTGTGTTTCCTTATTTATTTTCATTTTGGATGATCTGTCCATTGGTGAAAGTGGGGTGTTAAAGTCCCCTGCTATGATTGTGTTACTGTCATTTCCCCCTTTTATGGCTGTTAGTATTTGCCTTATGTATTGAGGTGCTCCTGTGTTGGGTGCATAAATATTTACAATTGTTATACCTTCCTCTTGGATCGATCCCTTGATCCTTATATAGTGTCCGTCTTTGTTTCTTGTAAGTCTTTATTTTAAAGTCTATTTTGTCTGATATGAGAATTGCTACTCCAGCTTTCTTTTGATTTCCATTTGCATGGAATATCTTTTTCCATCCCCTCACTTTCTGTCTGTATGTGTCTCTAGGTCTGAAGTGGGTCTCTTGTAGACAGCATATATATGGGTCTTGTTTTTGTATCCATTCAGCCAGTCTGTGTCTTTTGGTGGGAGCATTTAATCCATTTACATTTAAGGTAATTATCGATATGTATGTTCCTATTCCCATTTTCTTAAATGCTTTGGGTTTGTTATTGTAGGTGTTTTCCTTCTCTTGTGTTTCTTGCCTAGAGAAGTTCCTTTAGCATTTGTTGTAAAGCTGGTTTGGTGGTGCTGAACTCTCTTAGCTTTTGCTTGTCTGTAAAGGTTTTAATTTCTCCATCAAATCTGAATGAGATCCTTGCTGGGTAGAGTAATCTTGGTTGTAGGTTTTTCTCCTTCATCACTTTAAGTATATCCTGCCACTCCCTTCTGGCTTGCAGAGTTTCTGCTGAAAGATCAGCTGTTAACCTTATGGGGACTCCCTTGTGTGTTATTTGTTGTTTTTCCCTTGCTGCTTTTAATATGTTTTCTTTATATTTAATTTTTGATAGTTTGATTAATATGTGTCTTGGCGTGTTTCTTCTTGGATTTATCCTGTATGGGACTCTCTGTGATTACAGGAGTTGATTAACTATTTCCTTTCCCATATTAGGGAAGTTTTCAACTATAATCTCTTCAAATATTTTCTCAGTCCCTTTCTTTTTCTCTTCTTCTTCTGGAACCCCTATAATTCGAATGTTGGTGTGTTTAATGTTGTCCCAGAAGTCTCTGAGACTGTCCTCAGTTCTTTTCATTTTTTTTTCTTTATTCTGCTCTGCAGTAGTTATTTCCACTATTTTATCTTCCAGGTCACTTATCCGTTCTTCTGCCTCAGTCATTCTGCTATTGATCCCGTCTAGAGTATTTTTAATTTCATTTATTGTGTTTTTCATCGTTGCTTGGTTCCTCTTTAGTTCTTCTACGTCCTTGTTAAATGTTTCTTGCATTTTGTCTATTCTATTTCCAAGATTTTGGATCATCTTTAGTATCATTATTCTGAATTCTTTTTCAGGTAGACTGCCTATTTCTTCTTCATTTGTTAGGTCTGGTGTGTTTTGACCCTGCTCCTTCACCTGCTGTGTGTTTTTTTGTCTTCTCATTTTGCTTATCTTACTGTGTTTGGGGTCTCCTTTTCACAGGCTGCAGGTTCGTAGTTCCCGTTGTTTTTGGTATCTGTCCCCAGTGGCTAAGGTTGGTTCAGTGGGTTGTGTAGGCTTCCTGGTGGAGGGGACTAGTGCCTGTGTTCAGGTGGATGAGGTTGGATCTTGTCTTTCTGGTGGGCACGTCCACGTCTGGTGGTGTGTTTTGGGGTGTCTGTGGCCTTATTATGATTTTAGGCAGCCTCTCTGCTAATGGATGGGGCTGTGTTCCTGTCTCGCTAGTTGTTTGGCATAGGGTGTCCAGCACTGTAGCTTGCTGGTCGTTGAGTGAAGCTGGGTCTTGATGTTGAGATGGAGATCTCTGAGAGATTTTCGCCATTTGGTATTACGTGGAGCTGGGAGGTCTCTTGTGGACCAGTGTCCTGAAGTTGGCTCTCCCACCTCAGAGGCACAGCCATGATGCCTGGCTGGAGCACCAAGAGCCTTTCATCCACATGGCTCAGAATAAAAGGGGGAAAATTACAGAAAGAAAGAAAGAAAGAGGATAAAATAAAATAAAACAAAGCTATTATAATAAAAAAAAGAAAAAAATTATTAAGAATAAATGTATTCAGAAAATTTTTTTTTAATTTTTAAAAATAGATTTATTAATTTTTTATAATAAAAAATGAAAAAAACAAGAAAAAAAATTTTTAAGTTTTTAAAATAAAAAATATGAAAAAACTTATTAATTTTTTTTTAATTTCTAAAAATAGAAAATAAGGAAAAAATTATTAAGAAAATATTTATTAGAAAAAAAAAATTTTTTTTAAGTAAAAAAAAAAAAAAGACGGACCTAACCCTAGGACTAATGGTGAAAGCAAAGTTATACAGACAAAATCTCACCCAGAAGCATACACATATACACTCACAAAAAAAGGAAAAGGGGAAAGATTAATATATCCTGCTCCCAAAGTCCACCTCTTGAATTTGGGATGATTTGTTTTCTATTCAGGTATTCAACAGATATAGGCACATCAAGTTGTTTGTGGAGCTTTAATCTGCTGCTTCTGAGGCTGCCTGGAGAGATTTCCCTTTCTCTTCTTTGTTCGTACAGCTCCCGGGGTTCAGCTTTGGATTTGAACCCGCCTCTGCATGTAGGTCGCCTGAGGGCGTCTGTTCCCCGCCCAGACAGAATGGGGTTAAAGGAGCAGCTGCTTCGGGGACTCTGGCTCACTCAGGACGGGGGGAGGGAAGGATACAGATGCGGGACGAGCCTGCAGCTGCAGAGGTCAGCGTGATGTTGCAGTAGCCTGAGGTGCGCCGTGCCTTCTCCTGGGGAAGTTGTCCCCGGATCACGGGAGCCTGGCAGTGGCAGGCTGCACCGGCTCCTGGGAGGGGCGGTGTGGAGAGTGACCTGTGCTCGCACACAGGCTTCTTTGTGGCGGCAGCAGCAGCCTTAGTGTCTCCTGCCCATCTCTGGGATCCGCGCTGATAACCGCAGCTCGCGCCCGCCTCTGGGGTCCGTGCTGATAGCCGCGGCTCGCGCCTATCTCTGGAGTTCATTTAGGCGGTGCTGTGAATCCCTTCTCCTTGTGTGCTGTGAAACAAAGAGTCAAGAAAAAGTCTCTTGCCTCTTCGGCGGCTGCAGACTTTTTCTTGGGCTCCCGCCCGGCTAGCTGTGGTGCGCTAACCCCTTCAGGCTGTGTTCACGCTGCCAGCCCCAGTCCTCTCCCTGCTATCCGACCGAAGCCCGAGCCTCAGCTCCCAGCCCCCGCCCGTCCTGGCGGGTGAGCAGACCTCTTGGGCTGGTGAGTGCTGCTCGGCGCCAAGCCTCTGTGCGGGAATCTCTCCGTTTTTCCCTCTGTGCCCCTGTTGCTGTGGGATCCGCGCTGATAGCCGCGGCTCGCGCCCACCTCTGCAGTCCGCGCTGATAGCCACGGCTCGCGCCCGTCTCTGGAGATCGTTTAGGCGGCGCTCTGAATCCCCTCTCCTTGCGCACCACGAAACAAAGAGGCAAGAAAAAGTCTCTTGCCTCTTCAGCAGCTGCAGACTTTTTCCCAGACTCCATCTTGGCTAGCACAAAACCCTAGCCTCAGCTCCCAGCCCCCGCTCGCCCCGGTGGCTGAGCAGACAAGCCTCTCGGGCTGGTGAGTGCTACTCGGCACCGATCCTCCATGCGGGAATCCCTCCGCTTTGCCCTCCGCACCCATGTGGCTGCGCTCTCCTCCGTGGCTCCGAAGCTTCCCCCCTCTGCCACCCGCAGTCTCTGCCCACGAAGGGGCTTCCTAGTGTGTGGAAACCTTTCCTCCTTCACAGCTCCCTCCCACTGGTGCAGGTGCCGTCCCTATTCTTTTGTCTCTGTTATTTCTTTTTTCTTTTGCCCTACCCAAGTACGTGGGGATTTTCTTGCCTTTGGGAGGTCTGACATCTTCTGCCAGCGTTCAGTGGGTGTTCTGTAGGAGCAGTTCCACGTGTAGATGTATTTCTACTGTATCTGTGGGAAGGAAGGTGATCTCCGCGTCTTACTCTTCCGCCATCTTGCCCGTTCTCTACCTGTTCTCTTTAAATCAGATATGATAATTTCCTGGAACAATTAAAATTATACATTATTTTCACATTTATAATTAATCATTTTTGTGAAATATTATAAAATAAGGTAAAAATAAAGCTTAATTTTAAAATGATGGGATTATAGGTGATTTTTATTTTCTTATTATCCCCTGTACTTTAAATTCCACATTGAATATGTTCTTTTAAAAACATTATTATCGCAAATCATAAGTATATACAAAAGTTGAAAAGTATATATAATAAACCCTCAAATGCTCATATTTCAACAATATAAACCCATGCCCAATATTGTTTTATTTTTATCCCCACCCACTTCTCCCCACAACCTTCCTGCAACACCAGTCCCCCCACCCCAAGCTGCTGACCCAAGCCAATGGATTATTTTGAAGTCAATCCTAGACATCATTCTTCTATAAATATTTTAGTATTTTTTTCTTAAAAGTTAGGGCCAATTTGTTTCAATATACTCAGAATATCTATAACAAAATTAACAATAACTTTTTTTTTGTACTCATTTTTTTTTTTCATTTTTTAAATTTTTTAAATTTTTAGCATCTTTATTAGAGTATAATTGCTTTACAATGGTGTGTTAGTTTCTGCTTTATAACAAAGTGAATCAGTTATACATATACATATGTCCCCATATCTCTTCCCTCTTGCATCTCCCTCCCTCCCATCCTCCCTATCCCACCCCTCTAGGTGGTCATAAAGCACCGAGCTGATCTCCCTGTACCATGCGGCTGCTTCCCACTAGCTATCTATTTTATGTTTGGTAGTGTATATATGTCCCTGCCACTCTCTCACTTTGTCCCAGCTTACCCTTCCCTCTCCCTGTATACTCAAGTCCATTCTCTAGTAGGTCTGCATCTTTATTCCCGTCTTGCCCCTAGGTTCTTCTGACCATTTTCTTTTTCTTTCTTTTTTTTTTTTTTGTAGATTCCATATATATGTGTTGGCATACGGTATTTGTTTTTCTCTTTCTGACTTACTTCATTCTGTGTGACAGTCTCTAGGCCCATCCACCTCACTACAAATAACACAGTTTCATTCCTTTTTATGGTGAGTAATATTCCCCTGTATGTATGTGCCACATCTTCTTTATCCATTCATCTGTTGATGGACACTTAGGTTGCTTCCATGTCTTGGCTATTGTAAATAGAGTTGCAATGAACATTTTGATAAATGACTCTTTTTGAATTCTGGTTTTATCAGGGTATATGCCCAGTAGTGGGATAGCTGGGCCATATGGTAGTTCTATTTTTAGCTTTTTAAGGAACCTCCATACTGTTCTCCATAGTGGCTGTATCAATTTACATTTCCACCAGCAGTGCAAGAGGGTCCCCTTTTCTCCACACCCTCTCCAGCATTTATTGTTTGTAGATTTTTGATGATGGCCAGTCTGACCAGTGTGAGATGATATCTCATTGTAGTTTTGATTTGAATTTCTCTAATGATTAATAATGTTGAGCATTCTTTCATGTGTTTGTTGGCAATCTGTATATCTTCTTTGGAGAAACGTCTATTTAGATCTTCTGCCCATTTTTGGATTGGATTGTTTGCTTTTTGATATTGAGCTGCATGATTTGCTTGTATGTTTTGGAGATTAATCCTTTGTCAGTTGCTTCATTTGCAAATACTTTCTCCCATTCTGAGCGTTTTATTTTCCTCTTGTTTATGGTTTCCTTTGCAGTGCAAAAGTTTTTAAGTTTCGTTAGGTCCCATTTGTTTATTTTTGTTTTTATTTCCATTTCTCAAGGAGGTGGGTCCAAAAGTATCTTGCTGTGATCTATGTCATAGAGTGTTCTGCCTATGTTTTCCTCTAAGAGTTTGATGGTGTCTGGACTTACATTTAGGTCTTTCATCCATTTTGAGTTTATTTTTGTGTATGGTGTTAGGGAGTGTTCTAATTTCACACTTTTACATGTAGCTGTCCAATTTTCTCAGCACCACTTATTGAAGAGGCTGTCTTTTCTCCACTGTATATGCTTGCCTCCTTTATCAAAGATAAGGTGACCATATGTGCGTGGGTTTATCTCTGGGCTTTCTATCCTGTTCCATTGATCTATATTTCTGTTTTTGTGCCAGTACCATACTGTCTTGATTACTGTAGCTTTGTAGTATAGTATGAAGTAACCTATAGGATAAATGAGACTTAAGACTTATCACCCAAATGCAATGTATAGAGCTTGTTTACTTCCTAACTTGAACAATCTATACAAAAATGTTTGAGTCAATCTGAGGACTAAAATCTAAAATGACTTTTACTGTATAAAGAGTTACTGAAGACCCCGAAAAGACAACAATAACTCTTTATACTGTAAAAGTCATTTTAGGTTTTAGTCCTCAGATTGACTCAAACTTTTTTGTATAGATTGTTCAAGTTAGGACGTAAACAAGCTCTATACATTGCATTTGGGTGATAAGTCTTAAGTCTCATTTATAGGTCATTCTGCCTCTATTTTTTTCTAGGAAATTATTTGTGAGTTTAGTATCCTATAGTATAAGTTTAGTATTACTGTATTCTGGAATTTGCTAATTTCATTCTTTGTCCTCTTTAACTCTTATATTTCCTAAGAACTGGTAGGTTTTTTTAGCATGTTGATGAATATTTGAGTTCTGTATTTAACAGTTACATTTTATATGTATAATTTGGTAATTCTTATAGTATCCACCAAGAGACATAATTTCTTTTTTAGATATTTGGAATAATGTGTTCAGGTCCTGTCATTCTTATCTGCTCATTACAAAATTTTCATCTGATTTTTACCTGATGGTTGTAGATTGCTTAGATTAAATCACTCAACCAAAGGCTACACAATTATGATATTCTAATTTTATTATGGTTCTTCATTTGTTAGTTGAAATTTGTCTGTAAATAAGAACTTTCCCTAATGAGAAATTTCCCTTTTCTATAATAAAGCACTAAAGACAGGATAAGTACTTGATTCTTTTTTGTAAATTACCAATTTTTAAAATAATGAGGTGGCCCAATAGCATTCCACAAATATGAACCATGGATTGCTGTAGTATTTGCTATGTACATATTAATTTACACATATTTATAGTTATTTTTCTTCCTGTTGAAAGAGGTAGTGGAGTTTCTTTCAACCTGCCTATAAAATCTTTTCAGCAAGAACGCAGAGCTCTTTGGTAGCTTGAACATATCCACATGCAACAAACTGCAGGGCCTCACCTTCTAAAATTCAATGTTTTATTATAATGTTATTAAATATTGCCTTTAAGTCCATTTTATAAGCCTTAAAACAAACAAATGTCCACATTTTGTGTTACCTTATTTAATTTATTTTGAATTTTACCATAACAAACACATGCATAGGGTCAAAACAACAACATAGGTTTATAATGTGTAATATTTTTCTTCTGCCATCTTACCTTTGCCAAATTTTGCTCTCGCACAATTTTTAAGAATTGATTTTACTTCTATGTGTCACATAAATGGATCAACTGCTTCAAATAATATTTTTATTTTTGGTTTATCAGCTTTGAATATTGTGTATTGAATACTGGCAAGAGCATGTAAGAATTTAACTCAGTTAAATCACATCTCTGTTCACTTTCCTCCCAACATAATTATTTCATTAATTTTTTGGCTTTACACTGATAATCTCTATAACATCAAACCTTTCTTTTTCTAATAAATGTAGGCACTATTCCTAGACTCTTGATTTTTTATAATAAATATCTTAAACATATTTCATTCTTTTAAAGAAATTGTGACATTGACTGTTAAGTAACAATTCAGGAATCAGTCTACTAACACATAATTTGTATTTAGCTTAAGTTCAGTATGAATAATTTAATTTTGATTGTGAACATGTTTTATACTTGGAAATTGGTTAATTATTCGCTGATTCTTTTTTTTTTTTTTTTTTTTTTTCAAAAATCATGGGAATTCCCTGGCGGTCCAGTTGTTTGGACTCTACGCTTTCACTGCTAAGGGCCCAGGTTCCATCCCTGGTTGGGAAACTAAGATCTCACAAGCCACACTGCGTGGCCAAAAAAAAAAGAAAAAAAAAACAACTCCTAATTTGTGGCTATCTTGCTTTTGAGTGCTTATGTCCACATAATTCATTCTGTATTTTTCCCTCTACTCATTCTGCCTCCTGTAACGTTTCATTTTCTTCTGGATTTTTGTTCATCTTAGTGCTCTTGGTCTGCTAAACTAAAGGAAAACAAGAGTATAGAAAGATTTTTAAAACGTAAAGAAAAAGAGAAAAAAAGTACGGGAAAAATGTTATTTACTCTGACAGAGGACATTAAGTCATTTCTGGTTTAGTTGGAAGAGAAAATAGACTTTTGCTATTATTATATCAGAAAAATAATGTATCAAAAATATAATTTATTATCAGTACAAGTAAATATTCCATTTTTCTCTAGTTTCTATGATAATACCAAGAAGCTGCCAAGTGATAATTAAATAATAAAGATTTAATATGAAAAAACTATTCTAACCACATATTTTTCTCTCACATAGTGCTTAATTTTTTTCTCTCAGTTTAGAAATGATTATCTTTTCAGTTATTAATAGCATATGGAACTGTATTTCATTTTAAGATGTGCTATGTTTGCATATCATTTTTATATATTTGGAAGGTATATTATTTCTATTGCAAGAACAATTTTAAAGTTCTCTGTGAACTCCTTGCTGGTAATTAATGTCCTCATTCTGTGAAAATTAAGGTCATAATTAGAAATGTTCTTCTTTTAACAATGGCATTAACACTTTAAGTATAGGGTGAAAGAGCTTTTGTCCAGTTCAGTATAAACTTCCTCTCACATATCCTAAAATTCTAATAACTTGTTACCTAGGACCTCGCTTGGCTGCTGCTTGTTTTTCACTCAAAGCAAATATCCTATCTCTTTTATAAATAAGGAGCAAGTAAAACTTAAATAATTCAAACATATTCGAACAATTTTAAATGGATTATGATTTGTCTCAAGAATATAGGGGAATTAGCATGTAGATAAATGAAGTTAGAACACACCTTCACACCATACACAAATATAAACTCAAAATGGCTTAATGAGTTAAATAAAAGACATAATTTAAAAAAAATAATAACATATGTATTAGGATTTTCTATTACATTGCATTTGCTAATGTGTTTATTTTATTTTATTTTATTTTATTTTCCATACATATTTCCATACAAATACAAATATAAGATTTTTAGAAATTTCATGTAATGTCTGAAACATTTATATTAACATATTTCCATACAAATAACCCAATGAAAGTTTAGTATTAGTTGTTTTGTTTGTTTTTTTATACTGCAGGTTCTTATTAGGCATCAATTTTATACACATCAGTGTATACATGTCAATCCCAATCGCCCAATTCAGCACACCACCATCCCCACCCCACCGCAGTTTTCCCCCCTTGGTGTCCATATGTCCATTCTCTACATCTGTGTCTCAACTTCTGCCCTGCAAACTGGCTCATCTGTACCATTTTTCTAGGTTCCACATACATGCATTAATATACAATATTTGTTTTTCTCTTTCTGACTTACTTCACTCTGTATGACAGTCTCTAGATCCATCCACGTCTCAACAAATGACTCAATTTCATTCCTTTTTATGGCTGAGTAATATTCCATTGTATATATGTACCACAACTTCTTTATCCATTCATCTGTTGATGGGCATTTAGGTTGCTTCCATGACCTGGCTATTGTAAATAGTGCTGCAATGAACATTTGGGTGCATGTGTCTTTTTGAATTACGGTTTTCTCTGGGTATATGCCCAGTAGTGAGATTGCTGGGTCATATGGTAATTCTATTTTTAGTTTTTTAAGGAACCTCCATATTGTTCTCCATAGTGGCTGTATCAATTTACATTCCCACCAACAGTGCAAGAGTGTTCCCTTTTCTCCACACCCTCTCCAGCATTTGTTGTTTGTAGATTTTCTGATGATGCCCATTCTAACAGGAGTGAGGTGATACCTCATTGTAGTTTTGATTTGCATTTCTCTAATAATTAGTGATGTTGAGCATCTTTTCATGTGCTTCGTGGCCGTCTGTATGTCTTCTTTGGAGAAATGTCTATTTAGGTCTTCTGCCCATTTTTGGATTGGGGTGCTTGTTTCTTTAATATTGAGCTGAATGAGCTGTTTATATATTTTGGAGATTAATCCTTTGTCCGTTGATTCATTTGCAAATATTTTCTCCCATTCTGAGGGTTGTCTTTTCGTCTTGTTTATGGTTTCCTTTGCTGCGCAAAAGCTTTGAAGTTTCATTAGGTCCCACTTGTTTATTTTTGTTTTTATTTCCATTACTCTAGGAGGTGGATCAAAAAAGATCTTGCTGTGATTTATGTCAAAGAGTGTTCTTCCTATGTTTTCCTCTAAGAGTTTTAGAGTGTCTGGTCTTACATTTAGGTCTGTAATCCATTTTGAGTTTATTTTTGTGTGTGGTGTTAGGGAGTATTCTAATTTCATTCTTTTACATGTAGCTGTCAAGTTTTCCCAGCACCACTTATTGAAGAGACTGTCTTTTCTCCATTGTATATCTTTGCCTCCTTTGTCATAGATTAGTTGACCATAGGTGCGTGGGTTAATCTCTGGGCTTTCTATCTTGTTCCATTGATCTATGTTTCTGTTTTTGTGCCAGTACCATATTGTCTTGATTACTGTAGCTTTGTAGTATAGTCTGAAGTCAGGGAGTCTGATTCCTCCAGCTCCATGTGTTTATTTTATTATCGTATCAATAGCATGATGTCTTTGTTACTCTACCTTTATAATCATTCTTTTCACTGAAATATAATTAACATATAACATTATATTAATTTCAGGTGTACAGCATAATGATTTGATATTTGTATGTTGTGAAATGGCCATTGCAATGTATAGTTAATATATAGCACCCCACATAGTTACACATTTATTTTCTTGTTATGAGAACTTTCAAGATCTATTCTCTTCACAACTTTCAAACATACAATGCAGTACTATAAACTACAGTCATCATGCTATATATTACATCCCAGGACCTATTTATTTTATAACTGGAAGTCTGTACCTTTTGACCACCTTCACCAATCTTTCCCGCCTACTAGCTCCCACCCCTAGCAACCAACAATCTGTTCTATCTATGAGTTTGGTATTGTTTGTCTGTCTGTTCATTTGGATTCCAAATATAAGTGAGATCATATAGTAATTATCTCTCTCAGACTTATTTCACTTAGGACAATGCCCTCAAGGTCCAATCCATGTTGTTGCAAATGGCAAGATTTTCGTCTTTTTTTTTTTACTGTTGAAAAATATTTCATTGTATATATATTATATATTGTATGTGTGTGTGTGTGTGTGTGTGTGTGTGTGTATGCTACATCTTCTTTGTCCATTCATCCATTGATGGACATTTAGGTTGCTTCCATGTTTTGGCTATTATAAATAATGTTGACATAAATACAGGGATGTAGATATCTTTTTGAATTAGTGTCTTTATTTCCTTTGGATAAATACCCAGAAGTGGAATTGCTGTATCACATTAGTTCTATTTTTACTTTTTTGAATAACTTCTATACTGTTTTCCATAGTGGCTGCACCAATTGACATTCCCACCAACAGCACACAAGGGTTCTCTTTTCTCCACATCTTTGTCAGCACTTGTTATCTTGTATTTCTGATAATAGCCATTGGGACAGGTGTGAGGCGATAGCTTTTTGTGGCTTTGATTTGCATTTTCCTGATGACTAGTGATGTCGAGTACCTATTATGAACCAGTTGAGTTCTTTATATGTTTTGGATATTAACCTCTTATCAGATATATGACTTACAAATATTTTCTCACATTCAGTAGGCTGCCTTTTCATTTTGTTAATGGTTTGCTATTGCTGTGCAGAAGCTTTCTAGTATGATGTAGACCCCTCTATTTTTCCTTTTGTTGCCATTGCTTTTGGTGTCAAATATTATCACTAAATATAGGTATGAACTTAGATTTGTCTTCCTAAAGAGTGTCTTGACTCTTCTTGACCATTTTCTTTTTCATATAAAATCTGAAATTAACTTGTCATATTCCTCAGCAACCCCCCAAAAAAGTGTTCACATCTTGACTGAAATTGTATTAATCTAAAAATGAAGTTTTTGATAATTGACATCATTTAAGTAGAGCTTTTTTCTGTTAATGAACATTATATTTCTCTATTTCCATGTTAATGCCTTTAGATAAATATATCAATTCCCACACTAAACGTTTCTCACATTTTAGTTTATTTTTGTCTCATTTTAAATTTAAATTTCATATTGCATTTTAACTGTTTCTATCTGTTGCTATTATATAAAAATATGATAGATTTATTTCTCTGTGCTAGTGACTTCAGGGCCTCACTGATTTTGTCATTGCTTCTTCATTCATAGCAAAACCCTAAGCTATGTGCCTCATAGAAAACTGTATTTCTGATGGCATGGCTTTGGGATCCCAGTACTCCAAGGTTAGTTATGAACAATTATCAGAAAAGTGGTACAGGATTTCCAAGTAGTCTCTCTATTAGGGACTCTATTAGGGTCAGCCCTTCGTCTCTCACTTTCTCTTATTCCTGTTTTCTGAACTTCAGACTCAATGATTGGAACTTCAACATTCAACCATGAAGGAACTTCATGCTGGAAGCTTCCCACTGACAATGGTAGAGGGAAGAAAAAATGCAGAGCATGAGCCACTAATATTACTGGAGCTTCCACTTTACCTGCAAAGCCTACTTTCAGCCTTCTTTTGCATGTGAGAATAAATCCATGACAATTTTTCAAGTTTCTCTTTTTCCCAGAACAAATTTCTTAACTCTTACGTCAATGGATTTTAATTGTAATAACATCTGCACTTATTAGAAAAAAGTCTTTAAGTATGCCTAAAGTCAGGAGAAAATCATGGAACATTTTTTTTTTTTCCGGCTAAATTACAAAAAGTCATTTCCAAATAAGAAAAACTAGTTGACATCTGTTTCCAAAAATAACTATTTACATTTGAAATTGACTTAATCCATAAAATATCATTACATGTAAAAATAATTGGGACATAATGAATTGTTTTCTGTAGAATTTCAACAAGTAGTAAGAAGTTTTATTTTTTTAATTATGTTAACCTTAAAATGCTAAAAATCAAGTTGAAGTTTCACTTATTCTACCTCTCTGGAGGAAAACATATTTGTTATTGGCTGGCAGCAATGATAACATTTTCTTTGTCAAGAGACACTTGCCATCTTAAAGCTGTACAATATGAAGCATCATTATAAAATGAAGCATTCAAGTGTTGATGATCTGTTTCCTCTCTATTGACAACTAAGAAGGCTAAAGTTGTGCAGCTGTTACATTCCCATGATGCGTGTACTTTTACCTTTATACAAACTAGGCAAACTATATCTTTTGGTATGCATAAGCTCAGAAGACAGGCACAAAATAAAGTTCTGAAACATTCTTTGATTTTTTTTTATAGAATCTCTTCTCCCTAATGCTCACTGATTTGGGAAAGAAAAATAAATTGATGATTCATGAGGGTTAAACACTGCCAGCTGATTCTTTTTACCAGCTGCAGATGGAGCAGTTTCTTTTTAAAAGCAAAGTTCAAATCTTCAGGCAAACAACAATTAGAAAAGTTAATGAGTCTCATTTTATTTAAACAATTTCAGTTCAGCTGTGAGGAAGCTTAACCATTGAGTATGTTATGAGACAACAGTATTTAATTAAATGTTGGTTTCGGAAAGTGGGCAGCTGAATATGCTCAATTTCCCAGCATTAAATTTGTTTATACAGACCTTTCATTCAACACACTCTTATCACCTTCTGGCTTTCCTCTTATGTTTTCCATATTTCTTTCTTTCTTAGACCATCTGTGGTTTATGTATTAATTCAAGAAATATGTATTGCTTACCTACTACGTGGCAAGCTCTGATCTAAGGCTCAGCAACACAAATTTACCATAGAGTGCTCAGTGATACAAATTTAAAAATCAGTACGTCACTTGAGAATCAATGCCATTAAAAGGACACACAAATGGTCAGAGTAAATCAAGACTTTCCTGTGAATGTCATGAGAAAGTTTCATAGGTAAGTCTAATCATACTTTTTGGTATTTTCTGATGGTCCTGGAATTTGGAAAAATAAATCTGCCATTCGATCATTAAAAAAATGTATTCCAAACAAAAACTTATGAGAAGGTATAGGGGAATTAAGACAATATAATCTTACAATGATTTGACCAAAGTTCTCCTATATAAGTTAAATTTTGCTTTCATTAAAGTTTACCTTTTTTATAGTATATGATAAAGTTTAGAAAACTGGAATTTTTGATTACCTGAAAATAGTCTTCTATATTTTAACAGGTCTAATACAAAAGTGTGGAGTGAAGTTTTGTTTTATATTAAAGATATTTAATGTGACTACTAATGTAACCAAAGTTAAGCTTCATTAATGAGTACACAGAAAATAGATATTATAAATACAGTGTTACACATAACAATCCAGGTGTTCAAAAGAATTTTTGTGATAAAATCAGGTTTCCTAGAGAAAAAATTATGTATGTTTAAAATAAAACAGGAAGAAGAAAACAGGTATTGTTTATGACAGAGGATTTTGTAATAAGGACTAGAACCCTAATGGTTCAAAGATTGTTTATTTTCTCATGGGAAAATCACCTAGAAATCCCATCAATTGTTGATTCAAAACCATTGACTAAAGGGTCAAATCTTATAAGAAAGTCAACGTGTTAATCCATCAACATGTTTGCCTTGAAGATATTATTTCATAAATTATAGATCACAGACACTAAAAATAATGGATTAACTTTTCTGTAATTAATAAACACCTTTCTAAAATTCATAGAATTTGAGACATACAGGAATTTATATATTTTTAATTTTATCTGTGCTCCAATTGCTTTTCCCAGTTAAATGTACTCATTTACTTACTTTAGCAGAAGCCTGTATTATGCCTTAAGATTATCTCCTTGTATAATAACTATATGTATATGTAAATAAATATAAACTTACAGGGTATAGCTGGAGGTTGTTTTATTATAAAAACCTTTGTTGCTCTTGCCTTGAGTCTGTAATCTTGGGCATGAGCTTTTGTTTCTACACAGTCACATTTATAATGCTGCCCCAAATTCCTAATTCATTGTAGCTTGATTTGTTTGCCTAAAAATATGACACCCCTAGACTCCTTCTAAGGTTCCTCCATTGAATTGTCACAGCCCAAGTCACTCCACTGCTGTATCCTCTAGTCTTGAGTACTGTGCTGTGTTTAATCTGTCAATCTGCAGGTTGTAAAATACTTCCATAATATAACCTCTAATAATGTGTCTATCTCAATTCTGAATTATTTTTATGGCAGCATATTCTTTAATTCATCTCAAATGGCAAACTTATTTCTTGGTTCTATTCCAGATCTTACTCATTAAGTATGAGCCCTGCTCTGCCTTTTGATCTTTGCCTTGGTGAGCCTACCTCAACTCACCCTCTTCAGAACTGTTCCCTTGTTCAGATGTTGAAAACAGAAATCATTTTCATCCTTTCCTCTCAGGTATCTGTCAGCAGCCCACAGAACCCTGAAGTATATCTATGGATTAACAAACACCTAGAGGGAAGAGTCTTGGCATATAGAAACCAAGAATACTTATTCATTTAATGTAAATTAATACTTACTCAAAATCTTTTATGCTGGAGACACTTTACTAGGCACCTATTATGTTAGATAATAGACCTGTTCTTATTGGATTTATCTCAAATCATCCCCACTTTGGAAGAGAATGAGTTTCAAGATCATTTTCAAGATTTATAGCATGTGGAGATGTTAATCTACCCAACTACCTAGGAAGTATCTACCTATCAAAGAGAGTTAGAATTATATCTGATACTTCTGTACTTAAAAAGCTATAAAAGGTCAAAAAGAGTTGTCATTGGTAAAATGTTTCAAAGTAATTCAAAATGTTGAATGTTTATTTTGGCTTTGCTCTGTAATCTGAGAAAACCAATGATATAAATAATGTAATATATAAGAAAATTTTACTTATTACAATTAATATTTCTAACAGTTCAGTAAATAGTTTGCAGCAATGAAAAAACATTCAGGATTGGTGACAGACACCAGAGAATTGAGGAAGTGAAGAGGAAAACATTTATTTTTACTTTGAATTTTTATTACTTGACTATTTTTATAATATTTGATTTGATGTATTTTTTAGTAAATGACATATTACAATCAAAAGAAAACCAAATAGTAAGAATTATTTTTGAATGCATAAGGAATTGATAATGTCCACTATAAACATTTGAAAATAAAAGTTACCAAAAATGTATTAAAGTAAGTCACAATCCTACAACCATTCTTCTATCCTTTTTCTCTTTTTTTTTAAGATTATAAATCAGAGCAAAACTTTCTATGACTTTTATTCTGTATTTATCACTGTTTCTCCTTTGATCTTTACCATCCATATTAAAATGATATTTTCTATTCATCCTTTGTGTAAGTTATCAAAGTGCTTAGGGTGATTTTGTACCTCATAATTTTATGGGTTAAATGACAATTCCAGTAAATTCTCTACATAAACTCTAAAGTTATATGATTCAACTTATGTTCAAGACCAGAGGGAAATTTAGTACTTTAGGTCTTCAGCCAGCTGCTCTTCTCTCATTTTTTCCCCTAACGTAATTCCTTACCTCAGCTATTGCTTGTTTTAGGTAACATTGTTCATTATTTCCTATACTACTTCTGAGCCATATCTCAGTCTAAAACTTAAGACTGAGACACCATTTGGCCTTAGATCATCCATGTCTCTTGAACTTATCTTTTATTCAACTTTACTTGAAAGCATGTGTTTGCCTCGGTCCCATGTCTAATTATGAGAGAGTTATAAGAAATTACCTCATATTATGCGACCCCAGTGATTTCCTCTATAGTCACCACTTGATAAATTATTTCTATGCTTGCAAATTTTAATTCATTTAAATTTAATTATTGATTTTAAATGTATTAACATATTCAACAAATATTGAAACAACTACTACACAGACATGTGCTAAACTATGTGCTAAGTACTGGGTGTACTCTGGTGAATGAAACAGACAGGGTTTGATCCCATGGAGCTTACAATCAAAGGAGGAAGACAGACTCTAATCAAACAAATACATAAAATGCTACAGTGCTGTTAACAAAAGTATTTTAAAGTATTATGTGAATAACTGAGATGGAGATGAGAGTAATTTAAGTTCAGGTGGTCAGGGAAGAATTTTTGAGAATATGATGCTTATGATGAGGAATTAAAAATGAAGTTATTTAGGCAAATGTGTAGAGAGGTTGAGGAGTGTGAGAAAAATTACAGGGGGAGGGAATAAAATATGTGAAGCTCTTGGGACTTAGTAAATGTCTTGGAGGCTTAGAGGACCTGAAAGAAGAGTAATGTCACAGGCATAAATAAATGGTGGAGTGGAGAGAGGTGAGTTCGTAGGGACAGCAAAGACTGGATCACAAAGTGCTTGAGGACTCTGGTAAGAAAACTACTTTATTAATGGCAATGGAAAATCTTGGAAGAGTTTTAAAGAGGAGTAACTCTCTTTCTCTCGCTCACTCTTTTTTCCCTTTCTTCTTTCATTCATTTCTTCCTTGTTTTTACTTGCCCAACAGGATTTGAGCTTGAACTTCATTCCAGGCTCTGTGCTAGGTAGGTTGGAATACACAGCCAATCAGTCATAGCTTTCTGTTCTTGAGAAGCTGTTAATGGTTGGCTTAGTGGATCTTTTAGGGGAGTTTTATTATTGATATCTGATCACTGCATCATTACTTTTCTACTCAAATTGATAGAGTCCTTAAAGACAAGGACTCTTGGATTAAAGTCACTTCTGTAACACCAAACATACTACTTTCTGTAGACATAATTTTGTTGGTCTGTGGAAAGGAGGAGTCTGAATACGTTAAGCCTTACACATGAGTTTCATTGTGGTTTTTGAAGTGGCAAATCACACAAAACTGGAATGCGTTTAAAAGCAGGAAAAGTGAGGCATGGGGAGCAGTCTCTGGAGTATTTTCTTGTCTATTCCAGCACCTGAAATGTGGTTCAGTCCCATAATAGCTGGCATGAATTGTGTCCCAAATGCTAAAATGATATGCAATGTCATTTCAAGCTTGGTAAGAGAGTGAATTATTAATTTGTGATAAAGCATTAGCTTTAGGCCAGAAAACATAAAAATTAATCTTCACCCCATCGTTTAGGAAATCAGGAAAGGTAATTAAACTAACGAATGATAAAGTATTGTAAATCTACACTGGAAATCACACATACACACATGCACACGAAACAGCACAATTAAATTTAGTAAAACTAGAACTGGCAAAATAGATGATTCAAATTTCCTGTTCTAAACAATGAAACCATTCTTGTTAAAACCCAAAGACTTGCGTCAGCACCCAAGACACAATCTTGAAAATGACTGGAACCCTGAAGAGTAAAAAACAACTAGAGCAACTGATGTCATTTAAACTTTAATTAAAGCCACAATTATCAAAACTAAGAAGCAAATTGTCTCTCCTAGTCCTGGAGAAGGAATGAAGATGAATCTCACTAGGATTCTGAATTTCACAGCCAGGCTAATTGTAAGAAAAATCATTCAAACAGGAAGTATTCCCAGAGAAATTAGGATGCTCATTAAAATCAGAGGGAATGTGCATATGAAGCTATAAGATGCTGAATGTTCTTTTCTAATTGTCCAATTCTATATTTTCTCTGTAAAGGAAAATTCAAATATTTAATGGCATTAAAAGGATATTAGCTTTATTCAGTAAAAATTAATAACAAGAAACTATTCTCTGTGCTAATATAAAGTGAGGCTCTCAAAGGAAATGCATTTTTTAATTCATCTCAATCTTCTTTTCTTTGTCCTACTTCAATTTAATATTATTTCAGAAGACAAAAAACTATATTTCCTCTGTGTTTATTTTTCCAAAGTATTCAATCTATAAAAATTTTAAGAGGATGCTAACAATTAGGGTTTTGATAAAAAGGAAAAGTTCTCAAAGATATGGCAAGGAATGAAAATACAATCTGAAGGAACCAATGCATACTAAAAAGAGGTAAACAGAAATCAGTGATGAGTGAGTATGAGCTAGGCAAAAATAAAGCCAAAGCTTATTGCCTCTTGTATTTACAACTGCCTAAGTCACAGGCCTCCCTGTGTGACCTCCCTCCTCAGTCCCCAATTTACTCACTTCAGATTTCACATCACGTTCCCTGTCTGTTCATTCAAGTATGTGTATCACATGTTAATAATGTTCTTCCTTACAGATGCATGCTGAAGTCTTTATATTCAAATAGTTTTCTGCACTATAGTTTGGATCTTTCTAGGACAACCTCTTCAATTCCTTACATCTACTAGTTAAAACTTTCCACTAACCCATCAAAGTCTTCTGCAATTTTTTTGGGTCAGCTGCATGCTTTTCTCTGTTAGCAAGACAGGCTGTATTTCTAAATGCATTAGGGAACTTACAGATTTTTAAAACTATTATCCATTATTCTAAATTAGTCTCTTTTGTTTCTTAATTTCTTACCCATTGGTATGCATGTCAGTCTTCTTAATTAGCAATGAGTAATACAATTTCCCACACGCTTCTTTCAAATATCTTTTATCTTGTTTAATATTTTACATTATTTAATTCTTAATTTAGCATGATTGCAATTGTAGAAACTAATCAATGTCAATAGTGCTTTGCGAGAAAATAGAAACTTTCTTTTATACTTTTAATAGTTACTTTTAAATAATTTTCAGTTTAGAAAAGAAGTAATATTTTTGATAGCACCACATTATTAACAGAAACACCTAACAATCTTCAAAACTTATCTCTATCAGCTTAATTGTCCATAGTTGTAATTGAATTTATTCTTACCTGTATGATAACTCCTCTCAAAACTTGTGCATGAATATTAAATGGATAAAAATAGACAGGGATTTTCTATTCAGTAGACATTTTATAAAGTAAAAAAAATAGTAATAAAAATATTATATGCATCATTTATACCCATCTGATGTCACATTTTCACTTGTGAAACTTTATGGAAGAATTTTACAACAAATATAATAAACTGAATAATAATTGTGATCTACCTTTAAAAGCAAAATCTTTCCATAATTAAAATATAACTACTGTGTGAGACAGGTGCTCATTAGTACAATGTGCATATCCTTTTTTTTTTTTTAAACCAGATTTTATATTTTATTCAAATCACATTTTATTTTAAATTTATTTATTTATTTATTTATGGCTGTGTTGCGTCTTCGTTTCTGCGCGAAGGCTCTCTCCAGTTGCGGCAAACGGGGGCCACTCTTCATCGTGATGCGCGGGCCTCTCACTGTCGCGGCCTCTCATTGCGGAGCACAGGCTCCAGACGCGCAGGCTCAGCAATCGTGGCTCACGGGCCCAGTTGCTCCGCGGCATGCGGGATCTTCCCAGACCAGGGCTCGAACCCGTGTCTCCTGCATTGGCAGGCAAACTCTCAACCACTGCGCCACCAGGGAAGCCCTCCATGGTTTCTTTTTTAAAAGAATACAATGAATACAGTCAGCCCTCCATATCCACGGATTCCGTATCCACCGATTCCACACCTGCATATTCAACTAACTGCAGATTAAAAATATTCAAAGCAAAAAAATTCCAGAAACTCCCCAAAAGCAAAACTTGCATTTGCTTCATTCCAGCAACTATTTACATAGAATTTACATTATATTAGGTGTTATAAATAACCTAGAGAAGATTTAAAATATACAGGAGGATGTGCGTAGGTTATATGCAAACACTATGCCATTTTATATAAGTCACTTGAGCAACCTCTGGTTTTGGTGTCCACAGGCAGTTCTGGAACCAATCCACCAAAATACCGAGGGATGACGATAGTGAGTTTATTTACACAACTCTCTTTCATGTAACTCATCATAGTATATACATTATTTTAATTACGGAGAGGGCCATTATGAATTAATGAAAAACCTGATTTATAAAAGTTTTAAAGCCATGGTATATCTAATATGTGTATGCAAATGAATAGCATGTAAGATAATTTAATCTAAAGCTAATGATTTGTTAACCCATTGATGTCTTACCTATCTCCTGTAATAAATAGATAGTTCATAAATAACTAGTCAATTGTTTTTCTCTAAATTTACTTAGTATATTTTATTTTTCCAAGTGTTAAAATATCCCTCTTCTAGTTTTTGTTTACACTGTTAGTTTGCTTTGTTTATACTTTATTCAAAGGAAGTTCAAAGGTACAAGCATACCTAGGAGATATTGAAGGTTCTGCTCCATATTACCACAATAAAGCATATATCGCAATAAAGTGAGTCACACGAATTTCTTTTTTTCCCAGTGCATATAAAAGTCATGTTGACAGTATACTGTAGTCTATTAAGTGTGCAATAATAGCATTATGTCTAAAAAAAGTACATACCTTAATTTAAAGATACTGTATTGCTAAAATAAATCGCTAACCATCATCTGAGCCTTCAGTGAGTCATAATATTTTTTGCAATAGTAACATCAAATATCACTGATCACAGCTCACCATAGCAAATACAATCATAATGAAAAAGTTTGAAATATTGAGAGAATTACTAAAATGTTACACAGATACACAAAGTGAGCAAATGTTATTTGAAAAATGGCTCTGATAGACTTGCTCAACACCAGAAACCTTCAATTTTTAAAAAAATGCAATCTCTGTGAAGCATAATAAACTGAAGTACAATCAGATGAAGTATGCCTATAAATATCAATGTAGCTCTGCTGAATTTTCCTGAAAAACAAAACAGCTTCCACCAACACAACAAAAGTCTTTTTCAATGTTGGTAACAGATGACAACATTTTCTATATTTGGAAAACAAGCTCTAGTTCTAAATTTATGAAAAAGTATTAATACTTTCTGTCATACTGTGAAGAAAGCATCTGCTATTCTGAGTCAACACATACAAGTCTCCCTGGTATGCTGTGCCAACTCATGCTCTCTTCCATATACATGTTATCTTGACTAATACATATCTTCAAAGATTTTGCATTTTGAAGAATTTTTAGCATTAATCTAAAAGGAAAAATGAAAGACACAAGATTAACCACCATTACTCTCTTATTTATGGAAACTCTATGGTATTTGTACCATTTCTATTTAGAAAGTGTCTATACTGTGTTATCCCATAGTAGGGATAGTCTCTTACATTTGATAAATAATCTGTAACTATAATGTTAACTACAGTCTACTCCTGAGCAAGTTGATTGAATCAGAGATTCAAGCTCAGTACAGGCAATTTGAATTGTTAAAAATGCCATTAACAGACTAGCTTGATAGGTGATTTTCTGTCCTCATTAGAGTATGAGTTCCAAGGAGACAGACTTTTAAATTACTTTAATTGAAATTTTACCTTTTTAAATTTCATTTAGTCTACATGGATTTATTAAATATTTATTATAGTCTAAGCCCTGGTATTGATGCTGGGAAATACAATAATTAATAACATAGGGATGTAGCCATTATGCTATTCTTAATCTATAATAAAATATTTGCAATTTATTTTGGTAAGGGCTTTAATATTCATAAAGATGTATGAAAACAGTGAAGACTGATAACTCCCTTATTTGGGAAGCCTTCAAAGAATAAGTGGCAGTTGAACTAGGTCTTCAAATGTGAGTAGAATTCTGTCATTTTAAAGGGTAATTTGGGTGGCAAGTAGAATGTGGTTAGAATATACTGTGAAAGTGCAATGTTAGGATAGTGGGGTCAGATTGTAATGGGTGTTATGTTAGTTAATGTGGTTTTAGCTGCAAGAGACAAACACCATTTATTATCTCAATAAATAAAAGGTCTGCAACAGGGAGCTCCATGGTTGGTTTAGTGCTCATCTGTGTAATCAAGGACCCAGAATCTTGCCATCTGTCCACTCTGCTACCTTGAGTGTGTTGATGATGTGTCTGCTCATGATTGTGAGATGGCTGCATCAGCTCCAAGCATCAGATGCTTATGTTGTAGTTATGAGTCTGAAATGATGTGAGAAGGGAAATAAGGTCTTTCCCTTTCTGTGTTCTTCCCTTTTTATCACAGAGCTACATTTTTCTATGGTTAGGAAGGTGGATTATTGAGCTGAAATTTTGGGATTTCATTATTTAATTTTGTCCTCAAACAACATATGATGTTCACTTTCAGTCTTTTCAAGACTTTTTAGATGTGCTATATAAATTTTCAAAGATGAGCACCTTGATCCTCCTATCAGAAAAAATGATCATACCTCTTCTCCTATCTAATAAATCAAAGAAATAGCAGGTGTAAAACTGGTGTATAAGGTAAATAATTTAACAGTTAAATTAAGATTGAAAAAGATATATAATAATTTGCAAAGATTAATGGTCCAATATCTTTTAGTCTTTAAAGTATTTAGAAGAATACTTCATCAAAACGAGCTTGGGTGATAGTAATTCTGAGGAGGTGAGAGAAGAATGTATTAAAATAAGCTTCTTATTTTAAAAAGTGGACTGAAAATTTGCCTTAATCTCCCCAGAGTTCGTTGAGAATCAAAAATATTTGAAGAGATATTCTTTCATTTTAAGAATGAATTTCATTAGGACAGTAGAAAAGTTTGGAGTGCATATCCTGGATCAGAATATTTGAGAGATTTTTTCCAGCTAATAAAGAGATTGGATAAGATTGGCAAAGATCTCAAAGTCTAACTGTTGTCTAAGATGATAGGTTTGACTCTTCTCAAGAGAATTTTGGATTGCTCCAGCTTTGCAAGAATGATCCAACTGACAACTATCTGCATCACTCACTTCAGAGCAGCATAAGAACAGCAGGGAGGATGGGGTGGAGGGGGCATATATGCACTTGTTGAGACTTTTTATTATGAATGGATGTTGAATTTTGTCAAAAGCTCTTTCTGTATCTATTGACATGATTGTATGATTTTTATTCTGCATTTTGTTAATAAGGTGTAGGACATTGATTGATTTGCAGTTATTGAATCATCCTCGCTTCCCTGGGATAAATTCCACTGATCAAGGTATATGATCCTTTTAATTTATTATTGCATTCAGTTTGACAATATTTGTTTAGGAATTTATACCTATGTTCATCAGTGATATTGACTGGTAATTTTCTTTCTTTCGGTGCTGTCTTTACATGGTTTTGATATCAGAGTATTGCTGGCATTGTAGAATTAGTTCTGAAGCATTCCTTCCTCTTTATTTTTTCGGAATAGTTTCAGAAGAATAGATGTTAATGCTTCTTTAAATGTTTGGCAGAATTCACCTGTGAAGATATCTTGTCCTTGACTTCTATTTACTTGTCAATTTTTGACTACTGATTCAGTTTCATTACCAGTAATTGATCTGTTCATATTTTTCTATTTATTTCTGATTCCATCTTGGAAGATTGTACATTTCTAGGAATTTATCCATTTCTTCTAGCTTATCCAAATTGTTGGCATATAGTTTTTTATAATATTCTCTTAAGATCCTTTGTATTTCCGTGGTGTCAGTTTTAACATCTCCTCTTTCATTTCTGATTTCATTTATTTGGGCCTTCTCTCTTTTTTTTCCTTGATGAGCCTGGTTAAAGTTTTATCAATTTTGTTTATCTTTTCAAAGTACCAGCTCTTAATTTCATTTCTTTTTTCTTTTTTTTTTTTTTTTAGTCTTTATTTTATTTATTTTCACTCTGATCTTTATTATTTCCTTCCTTATACTAACTTTGGGTTTTGTTTGTTCTTCCTTTTCTAGTTCCTTATGTGTAAGGTTAGATTGTTTACTTGAGCTTTTCTTTTCTTTTCCTGAGGTAGGCCTGCATTGCTATAAACTTTCTTCTTAGAACTGCTTTTGCTGCCTCCCATAGATTTTGGAACTGTGTGTTTCCATTTTTATTTTTCCCAAGGCACTTTTTCGATTTCCTCTTTGATTTCTTCAATGACACATTTGTTGTTTAATAGCATGTTGTTTAGATTACATGTATTTGTGTTTTTTCCCTGTTTTTTTTCTTTTAGTTGATTTTTATTCTCATGCCATTTTTGTTGGAAAAGATGCTTGATGTGATTTCAATCTTGTTAGTTTTATTGAGACTTGTTTTGTAGCCTAACATGTGAGCTATCCTGGAGAATGTTCTATGTACACTTTAATGTGTGTCCTCTGCTTATGGATGGAATGTTTTGTTTATATCTGTTAAAGCATCTGAATATGTGATTGTTAAGGCCAATGTTCTCATTGATTTTCTTTCTGAATGATCTATTAATGTAAGTAGGTTTCTTAATTTTTTTTTAAAGAGTAGCTTTATTTGAGATATAATTCACACACTACAGAATTCACCCTATTAAAGTGTATATTTCAGTGGTTTTTAGTATATTCAAAGAGCTGTGCAACCATCACTATGATATAATTTTAGAATATTTTCATCAGGCAAAATAATTATCACCCTCCAATTCTCCCAACATCTCCAGCTTGGGCAGACACTAATCTACTTTCAGTGTCTATAGATCTGCTTATTGTGAATATTTTATACAAATGGAATCATACAAGACTTCTATTTTTGTGTCAGACTTATTTATTGTATTACTGTAAAATTCTCCCTTTATATTTGCTAATATTTGTTTTATGTATTTAGATGTTCCTATATTGGGTGCATGTATATTTACAAGTGTTATATATTCTTTTTGGATTAATTACTTTATCGCCGTGTAATGTCCTTCTTTTTCTCTTGTTGCAGTCTTTGTTTTAAACTCTACTTTGTATGAAATAGGTATTGCTACCCTAGATTTCTTTGTATTTCCATTTGCAGGAAATATCTTTTTCCATCCCATCCCTTCATTCTCTATCTGTGTATGTTTTTAAATCTAAAGTGAGTCTCTTATAGTCAGCACATACATGATTCTTGTTTTTGCTACCATTCAGCCACTCTATATCTTTTGATTGGAGCATTTAGTCCACTTAGCTTAAAGGAATTATTGAGTGCTAAGTACTTTTTCCCATTTTGTTAATTGTTTTCTCATTGTTTTTGTAGTTCTTCTCTTTTTTTTTCTTCTTCATGTCTTGCTCTATTCCTTTGTGATTTGATGACTCTCTGTAATGTTATGTTTGGATTCTTTTCTCCTTTACTTGTGTGTATCCCTTATAAGTTTTTATTTTGTGGTTACCATGAGGTTCATATATAACAACCTATTTATATAGGTATCTAAGTTGGTGATTTCTTAAGTTTGAATGCATTCTAACAGTGATATATTTTTACTCCACCCCCATGTTTTATGTTTGTGATGTCATATTTTACATATTTTTATTTTGTGTATCCATTAACTACTTATTGTATATATGATTAATTTTACTACTTTTCTCCCTTAACCTTCCTACTAGCCTTATAAGTGGTTGATGCTCTACTTTTATTTCATGTTTGTCTTTACCAGTGATGTTTTTCTTTCTTAATTTACCTATGTCTAGTCATGACCTTTTCTTTTCTGCTTAGAGAATTCCATTTAACATTTATTCTAAGGCTAGTTTTGTGTTGATGAACTGTTTTAGCTTGTGCTTGTCTATAAAACAATTTCTCTCTCAATTCTGAATGATGACCCTTGCTGGGTAGACTGTTCTTGGTTACAGGTATTTTTCTTTCAGCACTTTGAATATATCATGCCACTCCCTTCTGGACTGTAAAGTTTCTGCTGAAAAGTTAGCCGACAGCCTTATGAGTGTTCCTTTGTATGTAACTAGTTGTTTTCTATCGCTGCTTTTAAGATTCTCAATTTATCTTTAGTTTTTGATGTTTTATTTATGATGTATCTTGGTTTGAACCTCTTTGGATTCATCTTGTTTGGAACTCTATGTGCTCTTTGGATCTTGTTTGTTTCCCTCCCCAGCATAGAGAAATTTTCTGCTATTATGTCTTCAGATATGTTCTCTGCCTCTTTCTCTCTCTCTCTTCTCCTTCTAGGACCCCTATAATGATACATGTTTTCCCAGAGGTCTCTTAAACCGTCCTGTTTTCTTTAATTATTTTTAACTTTTTCTGTTATGCTTGGTTTATTTCCACTACTCTGTATTTCAGATCACTGATACATTCTTCTGTATCATCTAATCTACTGTCAGTTCCTTCTAGTGTATTTTTTATTTCAATTGTTGTATTCTTCAGCTCTTATTTATTTATTTGTATTTTCTCTTTGTTAAAATTCTTACTGTGTTCATCTTTTTTTCTCCCAATTTTGGTGAGCATTATTATAATAATTACCTTGAAGACTTTATTGAATAAATTGCTTATCACTGTTTAGTTCTTTTTTTCTGAGATTTTCTCTTGTTAATTCATTTGGAACATATTTGTCTCCTCATCTTGCCTATTTCTCTAGGTTTACTTTTACATGTTAGCTAGGTCTGTTATATCTCTTAATCTTAGAAAAGTGACTTTATGTATGAGACATCCTATGGGGCTTAGCAGCACACTCCCCTTTGGCCACCAAGCTAGATGCTCCAGGGGTGTATTTTATGTGGGCTATGTGGGCCATTGGGGTGGGGTCAACTCTTGGCACATTGGTAGACAAGGCTGGTCTCTGGCTGGTTGGTTGTGAGGCTCTGCCTCATGAGGTTGCTGTGAGTGTGCTGGTGGGCAAGGCAGGCACTTGGCACAGCTGAGGTCAATGCCTGGTGGCACATGGGCTACAAGCTCACTGTTGAACAGGGCAGGCTCCTGCATAGCTGGCTGTGCAATCCTGGCAGCTCATGACTGCTGTGGGTCCTTTGGTGTGTGGGGGCAAGCCCCTCGCTCTAATAGGGTAGAGGAAGAATTCCAGAATGGTGTTTCTCAGCACTGTTGACAGTATGGTAGACCAAGATCCCCAAAATAGCTGCTGCCAGTGGTTCCAACTGGGGAAAAGGGAAGTCCTATCTGCCTCCTGACTCTCTGGGAGGCTCTGCCAGATCAGCAAGTGGGTCTGACCTATGCACCTTTCAAGCTACTGTCTCTGGACTGTGACTCAGAGTGTATGAGATTTTGTGAGCACCCTTTAAGAGCAGAGTCTCTGTTTTCTATAGCTCTCCAGCTCTCCTGAACATAAGCCTAGCTAGTTTTTGAAGCCAGATATCTGGAACTCATCTTCCCAGTGCAGGACGTCTGGGCTGGGAAGTCTAATGTGGGACTTGGACCTCTCACTTTTCAGAAAGGACCTCTGTGATTGTGACACCTTCCCATTTTGGGGTTGCCAACCTAGGGGTGTGGGTCCTGACTAGACTGCATCTCTGCCCCTCCTACCCATCTTGTTATGGCTCTTTCTTTATATCTTTAGTTGTGAAAAATCTTTTTTCTAATCCTCAGGTTATTCTCATAGACAGTTCTCTGTAAGTAATTGTAATTTTGGTTTGCCCATGGGATGAGGTGAGTTCAGGGTCTTCCTATTCTACCATCTTGATCCTACCTCCTGAAATCCAAACACCTCAAGCAAATTCTCAAAGTCATTTTTGGCAACTTTGGCTTATGTCAGTCTCACAATAGCTACTGATGTGTGAAGTTATATAACATTAACATATTAAAAATCACTAGCCCAGTTGTTTGAGTAGTCTGTAGAAGAGATAGAAAATAGAATATACTGGAGATAATACTTTAAAGGTAGCTTTAAAGTCACATCACGAATTATCTTCAGTGCATGTTATGAAGTATGTAATAGTTTTGGAGGGGAAGGGAAATACAAATATTTAGATACAGGGAATGGAATAGACAAATCTGTTATTATGAAGCTAATTGTTGTAAATGACAGGTATTTCAATACTATTGAACTTTTCTTTCCTTGAAAGCCATAATAATTATTGCATTTATAATTTAATGGTTTTTGCCTTGGGATCTTTCATTCCTTCTATTTTATATTTTACTGATATTAAAATAATTTGTTATTTAAACAGTGATTTATTTCCTTCATATTATTTAGCAAAATAGAATGCAAGGTTTTCAAAAGTAATGGTCACATTTTATGTTTCCATATATCTTCCTTTTTGCCCAGCACAGTGACTTCTTATAACCTGTCTTCAAATAAGTTTATTAATCTAGTTCACTTTGTTTGTGGACTTTGAATAGTTTTTTGAAATATATACTTTTGTAAACATGTTAATTAATGATAATTTTAAGAGTAAAAATGTGTTTTCCTGAACAAGTATATTGACTGGCATTTAGGAAAAATTTTCAAATATCTATGCATCAAACCTACTTGTTTTATAAGCTGAAATATAAAATTAATAAAAGTTATAAATAGCTATAAAAATAGACAAAGAGAAGGTATTTAACAAAATCCAATACTCATTTGTGATTAAGACAAAATAAAAACTATTGACAAATTTGGAACAGAGGAGAATTTCTTCACAATGACAAAGAACATCTGCAAAAAAAATCTACAACATTATGCTTAACTTCATAGTAATAAACTAGATGCTTTTCCCCTAAAAGTCTTAGCTAATGCAATCAGACAACAAAAAGAAAAAAAAGAAAAATACAGATTGTAAAGGATGATAAAAAAAAAAAACTTTGTTCACATATGGCATGCTCATCATCTATTTAGAAAAAATGTTAAAACTTCTGAAAAAATAAAGTATTGTAGCAAGTTTGCAAAATACACAAAAGTACCAGCAATGAGCAATTGGAATTTGAAATTAAAAACCTAACACTGTTTATATTAGGACCAAAAGAAAGAGAATGCTTAGGTATAAATCTAACAATATATGTACGAGATCTACATGAAAAACTTTAATGAAAGAAATCAAAGAATATCTAAACAAATGGAGAGACACTACGTGTTCATGAGAAGGAAGACTCAGTATTGGTAAGATTTCAGTTTTTCCCAAATTTATCCACAGAGTCAACACAATCCCATTCAAAACTCCAACAAATTATTCTGTGGAGTTTGAAAATCTTATTCTAAAGTTTATATTGAAAAGCAAAAACCCAGAAGAGCCAACATAATATTGAAGAAGAGTAAAGTAGAAGGACTGACACCATGCTACTTTGCAACTGGCCATGAAGATACATGAATCAATACAGGGTGGTACTGGCAAATAAACAAACAGTTAGATCAATATAATAGAACAGAGAGACCAGAAGTAGATTCATACAAATGAGGTCAACTGATCATTGGCAAAGGAGCAAAGACAGTGGAATGGAAAACAAAAGTCTTTTCAACAAATGGTATTGGAACAAATGGACATCCACATGCAAATAAATGAATCTAGACATTAAACCTTCCTCCCACAAATAACTCAAAATGGATCATAGACCTAAATGCAAAATGCAGAACTATAAGTTCTGGAAAACAACCTAGGTGAAATTCTAGGTGACCTTTTGTTGGCTATGACTTTTTAGATACAACAACAAACGCTGTTTATGAAAGAAAATTGATAAGTTGAACAACACTAAAATTAGAAACTTCTGCTCTGTGAAAAACACTATTAAGGAAATGAAGACTGAGAAAATATTTGAAAATAACATTTCAGGTAAAGGACGGATATCCAAAATATACAAAGAATTCTAAAAGCTTAACAATAAGAAAACAAACAACTCAATTTAGAAATGGGGAAAAGATCTGGACAACTCACTATAAAAGATATATAGTGAATAAGCAAATGAAAAGGTACTTAGCATCATTGGTCAATAGAGAACGGTAAATAAAACAACAATGAGATACTGCTACAGCAGGCAGATAGCTAGGTATGAGCAGAGAAATGGGGGCAGAGGCCAGGTGGCCAGGTGTGATTATAAATCACACGTCTTATAAACAGCGGGGGTCCATGGACAGACAAAAAAAAGCAGGAACCTCCAGACTGACAGGAAACTACACTTTTTGGGTGATAAGTGTCCTGGAAGCAGACAAAGAAAGATGAGGAAAGGCAGGCATCTCCTGCATCCGAATGTAACCTGTTGCTCACTATGCTCTCATTACAATAATATTAGCCTTACAGATAAGAAGTACTCATCATGCACCAATGCCATGACACTTCTGATCTAAGCTAAATAAGGACAAAAATCCCTCCTCCTCCCTGTCTGCCCCCTCTCTGTCTGAGAGCGTATTCTTGCTTAAATAAATTCTTACTTTACTTTCTTAACCTCCCTGCTTTGTCTCTGAATTCCTTTGAGATGTGGCAAGAACCACAAATTCACCAGGAACAATACTACCATGCACCTGTTAGGATGACTAAACTGCAGAACACTGACAATACAAAATGCCAGAGCGGATGCAGAGCAACAGAACTTATTCATTGATAAAAGGAATGCAAAATGGTACATCCGGTTAGGAGAAAGGTTTGGTAGCTTCGTACAAAGGTAAACATAGTCTTCTCATATAACCCAGAAACTGTATTTCTAGGTGTTTACCCAAATTAGTTGAAACAATGTATCCACACAAAAAACTGCAAAAGATTGTTTATAGCAGCTTTATTCATTGCCAGTGAATTGGAAGCAACAAAGATATTCTTCAATAGGTGAATGGATAAATAAACTATGGTACATACATACACTGGAAGATTATTCATTGCTAAAATGAAATATATGCATATGTATAGCTGATACACTTTGTTATAAAGCAGAAACTAACACACCATTGTAAAGCTATTATACTCCAATAAAGATGTTAAAAAAAAAAAAAAAAGACATGGAGGAAACGTACATGCATATTGCTAAATGAAAGAAGCAAATCTGGAAAGGCTACATACTGTATAATTTCAATTGCATGGCATTCTGTAAAAGGAAAAACTGTGACGATAGTAAAAATATTAGTTTCCAGAGGTTTAGGGGGAGAAAAGAACAGCTGGAGCACAGGGGATTTTAGGGCAGTGTAACTACCCTATATGATACTCTAATGATAGATATATGACATTATGCATTTGTCAAAACCCATAGACCTGTACAACATAGAGTGTACCTTAATATAAACTATGAACATTACTTAGAAACAATATATACATATTGATTCATCAGTTGTAACAAATGTATGATATAGATGCAAATTTTAATCATAGGGAAACTTGGGTGGGGCTGTTGGTGGGGGATATATGTACCATATGGAAACCCTTTGTTCTTACTTTCTTTTTCATTTTTCTGTAGACCTAAAACTACTCTAAGAAATAAAGTCTATTATTTTTTTTTTTAATCACTAATGTTACTAGCAACGATGTTATTGTTATAGGCGCTAATCTGAAATGATTAATGTGAAACATCTCATCGTTTGTGTCAAGTTCACCCTTCACTTTAGATTGCTGGTACAAATGCATGATTAACTTAATGTCTTTGGCATTCATCAGTGCCACATTATTCAGTTCATGTGCTTTATTTATTACATTGGAGGTTTTCTCTGTTTATGACGTCTTCACCTTCTATGTTTTAATGATAATTATTTTCTAATGTAGGTATCTAATAATAAGCTAAATAATTTAAATGCTACAGTTATATATTTCTTGGGACTTACTTTCATTTCAGTTCCTTAGATACCTATTCTTTTGTTCACATGTTTATTAAACTTTACATTCAAAAACTTCACACAAACTTTAAAATATATTATTTGAAGTAGTATTTTCTCTCTTCCTCCCTGTTGATCTCCCTCTATCTATCCATGTACCTAAGCATAGATTTTTCATTCAAAATAATTTAATATCATCAGTCGTACTATTAATAATGATTTGCTCCATGATATCATTTCTAATCACTTTAAGGAAGTGATTATTGTCAATAATTCATAAGGAAACTGCCAGACCAAAAATCTTGAAATCTTAAAAAGTTTAAGGTAAATCTATGGTGTTTTGCCAGGTGAATTTAAATTGTTTTTTATGGGGCTTTACAGGAAAATGTGAAAGTGTGTAACAATATGTAACTGAAAAGTGTGCAATTTTTCTATTATGAATAATCAATATTACCTAGTTGAAGAATGAAGTACCATGTATTATGAGTTCTTGAATTTTGGGATCAGTCATATTCTCTTATGTCTAGATGGTTTGAAGACTGTAAGTTCTTATTTGCTCTTCCCAAACAATACAGGAAATAACATTTTCTCCAAAAATATTATCTTAAACTTCTCAGAGCTGATTTGTACTTGATTCTTGAGGACAAAAGTGTTCAACAGAAAGTATCTTCCCAAACCAAATAAATGAAAAGGTATTTTTCATACTTTCATTAAAAAGTTTGAACCTATATTTCTAATAATTATTTTATCTTTATCTTGGATCTTTAAAGGGGGGACAGGGCTATTTTCTGTTTGTTTCTGAACACTAAATGCTGAATTGGAAAGAATTTAAGTAAGTGACAGGCACACTTAATGAAGGAAGCACCTAATTAATGCAAAATCCAGCCCACTATGAGTCAAGTCTTTCAAGGATGATTCTCTGCATACCACACTGTGTTATTAGGATGTTTCCCATCCCTTCTATTAGTGTCTTCATTTCTTATTCTTTTAATCTGCCTTTTTTTCTCCCCTCTGTGACCATGGTTTAATATTAGTGTTTTAAATTTTGTCTTGTGAGAAAGGAAACAGATATGGAAACGTTTAAAATGTTCATATCCTTAAAATCTCTGTGATTTTTTGTAGATAATACAAAATAGAAAAAAAAAAAAGAGGGTGGACTTTTTTCATGTAATACTTCATTTCATGCGATGTTAAGTATGTATTTCCCTCATATAGTCCTAATTTCCAATTCCACATTGAATATGAATAAATATGGATAAAAGAGGCCTTGTAGGTACAGTGTTTAAGATTACTAAAGAAATGCAGTCATTAATTCAATTTAATATCAACATTGCTATTTTCAAATAACTTAGCTCTATGTGGGAAAATATGTAAATATGAAAATGGGTAAAATACTGTTGAAATGAAAAGTGATAATTTTTATTTAATGAAAAATGTAATTGTTATCTTTGTGGGTGAACTTCAAGTCTTTATGGAAGAGAAGACATAAGCTACTTTACTGGGTTGCTGCTTACCTATTTAAGAAATCAGAAAAGCAAGCCAAATCAGATATAAGTCACAAGCTCGTCTACTTCCATAATGATGACTTCAACTTTGATATAGTCTTGAAAAAATTGTTCTGAGTATCTTTCAAATTCATTTTTAAGATTCTTAAACAAAATAGTTCAATTTTTAAAACAGATGTATAAATATGATTATCAAATATAGATTTCTAAAAAGTAATGTACACCGGTGGATTTGTGAAATGTAACAACTTTGAACAAGTATTATATGAATAAAAAAGAAATATAATAAATCAAAAAAAATTAAAAGATACAAGGTAAAGTACTTAACTTTTTAAAAATTAACTGAATGTTATATAGATAATTTGATTGTAATGATGGAAATAAATAGTAATTTAATTAGTTTTTAAGTAATGACACACTATATTTTATTTAATCAGGAATGCTGTTATTCATTTAAAATTTTATGTTTAATTAATATCACTCTTTTCTCATTACATTTAGATAATTTTTATCATCAATAAAAAGTTTGGAAATGGGAATGAATGTGAATATTTTAGTCAATGCTTCAAAAGAAAGTGTCCTATTCATAGGAATTTCAGTTTATAGTAATGGAAATTACAGGGACTAGGCATCTTGCAGAAATCATAATTCAGGCATCAATCTGTGAATTGTAAACATGCTCCAAGTGCCTGCTCTGACAGAGATATACCACACACTTTTATTTTTAGAGTAGTCAGATTAAGATTGAGAACTAATTATTTCCTGGCAAGATACTCAAAAACTCAAAAACACACATGCACACACACATACATGCACACATGCACAATATACATATGCATGTATATATAATTATAGTCCATTTTTATGCTTTCTTGTTAGTGTTTGTGTACAAAATATGGGTTTATGATAGTTTGGGGCTGACATTAAAGGAAGAGAATGAGAACTGCTGATTCCTACCTGCCCAGTCATTTCTCTTCATCATGGTGCTTTAAATGCTATATAAGTTATGGTTATGCAAATGAGAAGTCCAAGTACCATTTTTGACTGATACATTGTTACTTGCTTTCATTACACAATTTGCTCTATTCTTTTGCTCCGTGATTTAAGCTTACCATTTTTTTTACAGAGTTTCACTTTCTTACTATTTTATTGCATAAAACTTAACTTGAAAATTCTCATTTTCCAGAAAACTGTTCCCCCATTCACCCAAACTCCTAGCACCAATTCCTCTCCATCCATCTCCTCTATTGGGTGATGTAGAGTTTTACTGTAAAGTTTTTTAATATATCAACATTTGAACTTCTATTATTTTTAAAACTCAATGTCTTTCCACTGCAAAACAACTGCTGGATATAATACAAACTACTCAAGGTGAATTCAGGTAGATCAATCCTGACAATAATATACAAAGCGTGGGACATCAGATTGTGGAGGGGAAAGATATCCTGGCGAGAACCCTAGTTTGGAATACTGGGTTTTGGACCTGGTTGACCAATTAACTCTGTGAGAAACCCCCAGTCCCGTCTGTGTCTCAAATGCAGTAAAATGAAGAGCTTAATTCATGATCCTTCAAAATATGATATTTTTCCTTGTTAAAAACATAATACATGTGTGTTGGAAAATATGAAGAGGCACCAGAAAAAATAATCTAGAATCTAAACAGCCAGACAAAATAAATGTTATCCTTTTGGTCATTTGTATTTGAAAAATATAATTATCTCAATACAATTTTTAATTCAGCACCTTTTAAAATTAATAATTGAATACCATCAATATATTTTTGAACACATTGTTTTAATGGTTGCAGATTATCCCATTATATGCTAGTGACATAATTTATCCATAAATTTCCTCATGTATTTTTAATATTAATAATACTGAGATGAGAAAAATTATTCTTAAATCCCTGTGTATGAGGTAATTTTCTTAGGTTACAGCACTAGATGTATTTCTTAATATATATGGCTAAATTTCTTTTGATGAAAAAACAAACTAAATAACAGAATATGGTGATGTCAATCTGAATGTACAATTCCAAACATAGAAGGTTATTTTCATCTTAACATTTTGTATAATGTGACAAATTTAAAATGGCTTGTCATTATTCTTTCTATTTTATTATTTTTAATTACTAGCAAGTGATAGGTTGAATAAAATTTCAGATATTTTTAGCTACTTTATTACTTTTCCAGTTAATTGTTCTTAGTTATTGCCTAATTACTCTCTGGAATTGTTTATATTTTTAATTCCTCCTTAAAAATTATGCTGTATAACTAAGATAGTAACAAATTTGAATAATTTATTAGAACATTTTTCTTATTTCCTTTTACTATGTTTATGCTATTCTTGACATACATAGTTTTAAATTTATATTGTCAAATCTATTGTGTTAGGCTCTTCCACAGATGATATATGTCTTTGTAAAACTCTTTGTGTAAAACTTTCAACTCTAAATATATAAACCTCTCTGTATCCTTCATCTTTTCTAAAGTACTTAGCATTTAATATACACATTTAAATTCATGAGAAATGTGAACTTTTTTGTTTGGTTTTCTAGTGTTTGAATGTTTTATTCTAAACAAAACAAATAACAACAGCTCGGTGAATGGTGTGGTTACCTACTTGAAAATGATAAAAAGTCATCACTATTTTAAATAATGAGTGGTTATGTGACTGGAATAAGAAGAAGTCTGTTTTATTAAAACACAACAAAACAGCATAGACCCTCTTCCCTGACCTTTCACTGATGGAAAGCACAAGAAGAATGAAATGATCAGATCATTTTACTCTCAGCCTCTTTTGGATAGAGATGCAAATCTAGCTCTTGAGCAATATCCTAGGAAAAACTTACTGAAAACAGAGTTCCTTAACACAACTTTTTATACTTGGCCTGTAATATTCATCTAACATTAGACTCAAAAACAAATTCAGTTTGTCTCTTACATTTTGGGGACTTGGGCCAGAGTACACATGGAGACTCACCATACATATAAATAGCTTAAAATGTAAACTAAGCCATCAAACTTTAAAAAAATATATCAATATATCTTATTTTTATACCTTGAAAAATATTCTTCATGATGACCTGGAAGAACAGGTTCAAATTTAGAATTCTCTATTCCTTATATATCTATGGCCAAACACCACAGCCAAGGGAGAACTGGACACTGCCTTCAGGTTCCTAGCCCATAAGCCTCTCCTCTTTTGCCATCCCATATGTGCATGTGGACAACCCAGTCCAAGCCCATGCTCTTCTCATCCCCAACCCCTTTCAAATAGCCACTCTTTAACTACTCTTCAAGGCCTCAGGTACACATGTGTCTGCTTTTGGAAAGAAGGTACTAGGGAAGAGGCCAGCACAGAAACCAGAATGAGACTCAGGGGCTTGTAATTACTCAGTAGCTGGAGCATGGTTTAGAATGAAGGGGCTTATGTTCTAGATGGGAAGCTCTCCTTGACCCTGTAAGTCCTGACCCTGTGGATAGGGGTTCAGCCACAGATGGTTAAGTGCAGGACTCCTTAAAGTTCAAGATGCTCTTAAGTGAAGGTGCTTTGTAATGTCTTACCTGGGCTTAAGGTCTTAGCTCATCTATTGAGAAGAGGCAAACTAGAAGGGGAGAGAGGAAAGGCATTAGGGGGGAAAAAAACACTAGAAAACTTTTTAAATTACTCTCTCTTTTATTGGTTGTTTTGGAGTTATTATGGTCTAAATGACACTTCTCTTAGAGCTAAATGATGGAAATATATTTAAGACAAACACATGCATTAAGTGCTTTATAAACATGACTGATGTTACTACACAGCAGTAATATCCATCTTCAAACACTTTACAGCACTATCCCACTGATTAGCTTCCATTTTAAGTAGTGACTTACATTCATTAGGGTTCTATTATTCCAGTATTATGGTCTCATACATAACAGCTTCAAAGCAACAATTTTGGCAATATAAGGAATGGAATGTTTCAACAAGCAATCATTTTTGTTCTTGCTGGTTTCCATATGATAAACTCTGTGAATATATTCAGAGATCTTTGAAAATGACAAGTCTGTAATTTGGTAATTTAGTCTATAATACAAATTGTAAAGCAAGCACAAAGGACGATGTATCTCCTATTTACTTTCTTGATTTACAAATTACTTGTATCCTGTTATATTAATTGGAGCTGATATTTTAACTAGTTTTCATAATATAGAAAAGAAAGCAATGATAAAACAAATGTGGGACATCCATATAATAGATATTACTCAGCCATAAAAAAATGAAATACTGCTATGTGCAAAAAACATAGATGTCAAAAACATTGTGTTGAGGCAAAAAAAAAAAAAAAAGCTGACTACAAATGGGTGAATATGGCATGATTCCATTGATATGAAATTCTAGAAAAATTCAACATTATTGGAAAGCAGATGACAAGTCTCCATCTACCAGCGCACTGGAAATACCCTTGAACCAGCCTCACCCACCAGTGGACAAGCACTAGCTCAGGGCCCACCCAGGGTCATGCAGCCAGAGGCCTCAGGTCCCAAATCTACCCACCAGTGATCCAGCACTAGTCTTGGGACCACCTGGGCCCATGTCCCATCCACTAGTGGGCCAACACCAGCTCCAGGACACGCAGTCCCCAGAGCGCTCAGGACTTGACTATACCCACCAGTGGGCAGATAACAGCCCCAGAACCCTCTATACCTCAAATGTGCTGACCAGTGAGACAACACCAGCTCCAGGACCACAAGAGCCCAGCCTGCTGTGTCAGGACCTGGGATCCATTTCTACTCACCAACAGACTAACACTAGCTGTAAAAACAGTGAACCCTGCAGCCAGATATGTCAGGAATCAGCACCCCACCAGAAAGCTGACAGTAGATCCAAGACCCTGGACTCACAACCACTCACTCTGCGACCTGGGTCCACTCGTCACTGAGCCAGCACTAGCCTTGGGATTCCCTGAGCTGCGGCCCCACCCACCAGTAAGTTGACACCAGCTCTGAGACACACTGAATCTCTCAGTCAGCAGCCCTGGTACTGGGCCAAACTCAATACCTTTTGGACATGCCAGACCCTGCAGCTAGCATGTCAGGAAATCGCTCTGATTATTGGCCAGCAGACACTAAATCAGAGACTTCTGGCCCCACAGTCAGTCACCCTGTGACCCAGCTCTGCCCACCAGAGGGCCTAAAGCACTACCATCAGTACATTCTAGGGCTCTGCAGCTGGTCGCCTAGTGATGTGGTTCTGCCCATCAGCAGCTGGCAGCCTCTATATAAGGCAGAATTTGGCAACCAGCTGGACGGAGGGTTAGCCACACCTACAAGTTGGCTCACAGTAGTCAGCCTGCCACAGTGGAAGGGCCCACACAGTCCACACAGGGGGGCACCCATAGAGCATATTGTTCTGGTGACCAGAGGTGAATATGCTGTTGACACAAATAAGATGTCCGTCACCTACAAAAGACCACTATTCCAAGATTGGGAAATGTAACCAACCTTCCAGATACACAGAAATAAAAACAGCAAATTAAGCAAAATGATGCAAAAGAGGAATATGTTCCAAATGGAGGAACAAGATAAAATCCAAGTTGAAGAACTAAGTGAAGTAGAGATAAGCAATCTACTCAATAAAGAGTTAAAGTTAATGATCATAAAGATGCTCAAGGAACTCAGGAGAAGAATGGACAAACATAGTGAGAAATTTAGCACAAGATTAGAAAATATAAAGAATAACCAAACAGAGGTAAAAATACAATAACTGAAATGAGAAATACAGTAGAAGAAATGAACAGTAGATTAGATGATACAGGATTAGATAGAGTAGTGGAAATCACTGAAGCTGAACAGAAAATAGAAAAATAACTTTAAAAAAAAGGAAATGAGGACAGTTTAAGAAAACTCTGTGACAATATTAAGCTTACTAACATTCACATTATAGAAAGTTCCAGAAAGAGAATAGAGAGAGTAAGGGTCAAAGAACAAATTTGAAGACATAATTGCTTAAAATTTCCCTACCCTGGGAAAGGAAACAGACATCCATGTCCAGAAAGCACAGAGAATCCCAAACAGGATCAACCCAAAGAGGACCACAGCAAGGCACATTGTAATTAAAATGTCAAAAATTAAAGATGAAGAGAGACTATTAAAAGCAGCAAGGGACAAACAAGTTATTTACAAGGGAACTCCCATTAGGCAATCAGCTAACTTTTCAGCAGAAATTCTGCAGGTCAGAAGCAGAGGCACAATATATTTAGTATGATGAAAAGGAAAATCCTGCAACCAAAAATACTCTACCCAGCAAGACAATCATTCAAATTTGAAGGATATCAAAAGTTTTACAGACAAGCAAAAGCTAAAAAAGTGCAGCCCTACAAAAAGAGTTTTACAAGAAATGTTAAGGGGACTTCTCTAAGCAGAAAAAAAGGCCACAATTAAAAATATAAAAATCGCGAAAGGAAAAATATCATTGGTAAAAAGCAAATATACAGTAAAGGTAGTAAGTTAACCACTTTTAAATCTAGAATGAAGGTTAAAAGACAAAAGTAGTAAAATCATTTACATTTACAATAAGTAAATAAGGGATTCACAAAGCAAAAGAATGTAAAACATGATGTCAGAAAGAATAAACGTGTGTGGGGAGTAAAAATGCAGGGTGGCTAAAATGCATTCAAACTCGAGAGATCAGCAACTTAAAATTATCACATATATATGTACATTGCTATATATATATATATATATATATATATATATATATATATATACCTCAGGGTAGCCACAAATCAAAAATCTATAACAGATACACACACACAAAACAGAAAGGAATCCAAACATAACACTAAAGATAATCATCAAACCACCGGGGAGGAGAGCAAAAGAAAAAAAAAAAACAAAAAAAAAAACTCAAAGCAACTAACAAAATGGCAATAGGTAGATAACAATCAATAATTGCCTTAAATGTAAATGGAATCAACTCCAGTCAAAAGACATAAAATGGCTGGATGAATGCAAAAACCTATATATGCTGCCTACCAAAGCTAAAAGCACACACAAACTAAAAGTCAGTGGATAGGAGCATGTATCCCATGCTAACGGAAATCAAAAGAAAGCTGGGGTAGCAATACACATATCAGACGAAATAAACTTTAAACTTTAAAACAAAGACTCTTACAAGAGACGAGGAAGGACATTACTTAATGATCAAGGGATCAATCCAAGAAGAAGATATAACAATTGTTAATATGCATGCACCCAAAGTAGGAGCACCTAAATACATAAAAGTAAATATTAACAGATATAAAGGGAAAATTTGACAGTACCACAATAATAGTAGGGGACTTTAACACCCCATTTACCTCAATGAACAGATCATCCCAACAGAAAATCAATAAGGAAGCACTGGCCACAAACGACACATTAGACTGTACAGACTGTGTATGTGTGTGTGTGTGTATATACATATGTATTTAGACGGAGAGAAGGAGAGAGAGAGAAAGATCCAGATTTCTCATATCTAGTACGAGGACTAGAAGATGGCATAATAATGCTTTCAAACATTTGAAAAAAATAGAACTAGAATATAAAAAACATCATCAGTTAAGGTGTTCAAATACACAGACAGAAGAAAGGCACTTTAGACAGTCTAGGATTCAGAAAGTATGGAACTCATATATCCTTTCTTTAAAAAATTATTCATGAATGCACTCTGAAATCCATTTTCTTAACCTTTATTTTATACTAGCTCTCAGTTGAGCTCATATTATGTCCCTCTTGATGCTAAAGGAACAAAAATATTCTTTGTGGTTTCTGCTCCAAGAACACCCCGTTAGTTTAATGCCATTTTTTCTTTGTGCATCAGAGGATCAGCCTCCTAGAGATGGCTGGTTCTGAGGGGAACGGACTTCATTCTTACCTTGGAGGAAGAGATCAAAATGTAGTACAAAGAAATAATACCACCTTACCTCACAGGCCCTTTTCACTGCTGCCATGCTGTGTGCTCATATACATGAATAAAAACTTACTAATTGAGAAAAACAAAAGGGTTTAAAAGGATTTCTCTACTGCATGAGAATAAGGAAAAATGGAAAATGAGGAGTGTGAGAAAACAGTGGGTGGCAGTTATCACTCTGCACATAGTTGTTGAAATCAATTATGAATAATGTTCCTTGATAAAAGATTTTTCAAAAATGCATAGGGTTCTCAAATAATGATTATGACTTCATAACCACAAATGTTCTTTTATGTTAGATGAAACATGGTACATGCCCATAGAATTGACTTTGGTTGCATAGAGGATTCTACGGTAGCTTCCCTTTAAAAGGATATGTAAAAAGGAGGGCTCATAGAATAAGATGATATATATTTGTAATGAGCAGTGTAAAGAGGACTAAAACTTCAAGAGAAAAGAGACTAAAATTTTCAATAATCCTAAAAATGATAACAAATTATGTACAAAAGCAAAAACAAACAAAAAACTAACAGCTCTTTTAGTGATTTGTTATTAAACAAATGACAAAATAAAAACATTAAACCAATATTTGAGGTAAATGGTGCAATGTTAAAGGTTAAGAACCCTTTATTTCCTCAACAAAAGTTTTGCTTTTGTCACATTCATGAAATGAAATACCCATTAGTTTGCCATGGGTCAAATACTCGTCCATAAGAGGAATTTCTCAGCATATAAGGAAATGTCTTCTCAACTTTTAGAGGTATTTAAGCACATTCAAACTACTTGCTTGAGTTACAGGGCAGAGAACTGAATAAACTACCTGGTTGAACTGAATTGCCTCTAATTGTCTTTCAAACAATTAGATTAAAATATCTTCTAAAGATAAAAATCTCATCTACTTTTTTCTTCCCTTACATCAAAGGCTATTAAGAAATACAGATATTTATTGGTATTCATGTGGGACTCAACGAAGGAAACATTTGGTTCTTAAGTAGTGTCAGTGAATAAAATAAAAATACTTCAAATTGCTGACACTTTTTTTTCTAGCTCATAAGAACCAATATGATAGAAGATATCCTACTATTTTCCAGGGAAATTATAACTAAAGTATATCATTACTGTCATCTGATGCACTTATAGGAGATACATGTATCTCTGGGGAATTACACTTGGTGGAACCAGATTGAAATGAGTGTGACTAGTGTTTATAAATGGGCTTGATCTGCTAGACATATGGAAGAAAATCATATTTGATTCATTCCAAAATATATCAACTATGTGAATGACAACTAAACTTCCTTAAAGAAAAAGCCATCTGTGTAATTGTAGACCTATTTCCAGGGGAAGAAAATGATGGCAAACTATTTCCCTCATCATGCTTGCAACCACCCTGAGTTAGTATCCACATTTATTTATTGTGTTAATTTTTAAAAGTATCCCCCTCTCTTATTTTTACCAAGGTATTGCTTCTGCTCTCCCCTCTTGTGAATACAATGTAAACTTGTTATAATTCTGGACATAAAGAGTATAATTTTTTGTAATGGTTCTATTGTAAACAATATACTCCAATGTATATGTTTGAATCTATGTCCTTTGTGCAACTTAACGTCATTTTCCTTAAATCATATTTAAATCATTATAATAAACCAAAAGCTGCAATTAAAAGAGATGTTCCATATTCAATAAGACTTCTCATTTCCAAAATTAAAGGAATTTAGGTTTCTAGATGAAAATAGGAAACCAATGTATGCACATTTTTATTTTTACATTTTTAAAGTAAGGGTAGCATGTACTATTTAAAAATTTTCCATTTTTATATATATTTAAAGTTTATAAGCAATTCATTATTTTAGACCAGAACACACAGATGCCAAATTTTCCCTAAGCATTTAGAATAACTGCAAATAGTCATTAATGCAGCTTGATACTTTGAACTGATCATACCACTGAAAACAACTGAGAAAGCTGAACAAATTTTTTTAAAAAATGGAAAACATGAGATCACGAGGACAGAGCAGCATTATGGAAAATGTAAAAAAAAGAAAATGCGATGAGCTGAGTCCAATATTTTGAGCCACTTTCTCCCAAAAGATGATATATCCACATAGGTGACTGAGAAAATAAGCAGATATTTCAATAGTCTCTCCAGCTGAGAGAAATCAAAATTGCAGTACAAAACCCTCTAAGGATATGGGGGGATGGAAACCCTCCAGAATGCCTATACCCAAGGAGTTAGAGTGAAACCTATATGAACCAGCCCTCATAAAAATGAAAACCCATCTTTGAATCAGATTGATCCCTGATTGGATTAATGTGAAATAGGGTTGCTAGTTCTCTCAGGTAAATACTTGCCAAAAGCAAATAAATTCTTTCTGATGAAAGTTATATCAGCCTTAGCCTTAGATTATCTCTATAATATTTAACATTTAATTGTGAGTACTCAAAAATAGTCAGATATATGATCAGACAAGCTGATATAACTACAAAGCAAAGAAAAAATAGAAGTGGAAACAGATATACATAAGATCTGGAAAAGAAGATTGGTGGGCAGTGGCAATATCCAGGTATAAATCCAACTGGCTACAATATTTCTTTCATTTTTATCTGAACTTATTTATAAACCACTGCAATAACACACACAAAAATAGCTTTCCTATTTCCTCACTCTATTCAAAAGCATAAAGATTTGAATGCAACAACACTGTATTTTTTTCTGTTGCTGCTATAGCAAATTACCACAAGCTTAGTGGCTTAAAACAACACAAGCCTGACACAGAATCTTACTGGACTAAGATCAAGGTGTCAGCAGGGCGGTATGACTTTCTGGAAACAGTGGAAAAAATCTCTTTCCTTGTATTTTTCAGCTTTATAGGCTGCCACATACCTTGGCTTGTGGCCAATCTTGATCTTCAAAGCCAGCAACAGAGAGTGAAATCTTTTTCACATGGCAACTCCCTGACACTTTTCTTCTGCCTCTTCTTCATCCATTTTTAAGGAATATCATTAGATTGGGTGCACCCAGACAACCTTGGATAATCTTCCCCATTTAAAAAAATGAGTTGATTAGCCAACTAATTGCCTCTGAAACCTTAATTTCTTGTTACCAAGTAAGGTAATGTATTTATAGGTTATGAGGAATAAGACATGGACATTTTTTGGTGGGGAGGGGACATTATTATTCTTCCTCCCATAGACATCGGTATAAATTTTCTTTTCGTATTATCCATTTTTATACTAATTAAATTTGAATATTCTGTATATATTTTTGTATCATTTGGGAAACAACATATGGAAAAATCAAGACATCATGATGATTGTTGATATTGAAGCTGAATGTTGAGACAGTCAGAAATGATGGGCTATGATTTAATGATGTCGTTTCTCTCAATACATTTTCTTCAGCTTCTCACACAGGTGACTCATCCCTGTTCATTCATACCCCATCCCCATTCATGATGATTCATGGGTTAGTGACCTGAAGAATAATGTATCATGCTGTGCTGAGAGACCACCCTGAATGTTTTGACCTCTCTAACTCTGTGTCAGATGTGCATGACTTTGAGAGTGGTTTAAGGCAACCCATTTCCTCTACTATTTTATTCTTTGACTGCTGTGAGAAAAGATCTCTAAAACTCAACACATATATTAGGTAAGATACTTCAAGGGCTTGAAATTTAGATAACTTTGGTTAAAATCCCTATTCCATGCTCCTGAGAAATCTAAAAACCTACCAAAATTTGGACCAGATGCAAGGTTGTTTGTGTCCTTAGTCATCTCTCCCTCTGGGTTCCTGTAAGGTTGGCCAAAAAGTTCGTTCGGGTTTTTCCATAAGCTGTTGCAGAAAAACCTGAACGACTTTTTGGCCAACCCAGTATTTCTTCATCTCTTGTCTCTGGCGTATTTGCTGTAAATATAAAAGAGAAACGTATCCACCTTTGTTTTTATGAGATAAATAAACAAACAAATAAGGCCCAGTCACAGGAAAAAATTAATGGGTTAGAAAAAAAACTATTGTGTTCATGCAAGTGTGTGTGTGTGTGTGTGTGTGTGTGGGTGGGTGGTAAAAAGAATGCAGGTTTTATTTTTTTAATTAACTTTTATTGGTGTATAGTTGATTTACAATATTGTATTAGTTTCTGCTGTACAGCAAAGTGAAGCAGTTATACATATACATATATCCACTCTTTTTTTAGATTCCATTCCTATATAGGTCATTACAGAGTATTGAATAGAGTTCCCTGTGTTGTACAATAGGTTCTTATTAGTTATCTATTTTATATTTTATATATAGTAGTGTGTATATGTCAATCTCATTCTCCCAATTTATCCCTCCTCCTCTTTCTCCCTTGGTAATCATAAGTTTGTTTCCTACATCTGTGACTCTATTTCTGTTTGTAAATAGGTTCACAATGGAGGTTTTAGCTGGTAAACTTGGGGAACTTGGAAAATCCCAATTAGACTTGGTAATTCATTAACTGTTCTAAACATTACTCATCTATAAAATTGTAATAAAACCATTCATTTTTGAGGAGTTGTTTCAAGGAATAAATTGGAATCAGTATACACATTTCAACAATTAATAGGCATTCAACAAGTAATACCCCTTATTAGGGCATAGTAATTTCCATGAGTTGATGAAAGAATCTGTTTCAACCTTATAATTGTAGAGAGAATAATTTTCTGTTAAGTTAAAATCAAATGGCTTCCAAAAATACTCTATGGTTGTGTTACCTATAACTATGGATTTGTTAGGTCACATAAAATTAATGAAGGGAGTTGCTGTACATAATGGAAATGAAAAACTTATTTTTCTATAGCATGTAGTTACTTTGTTTCATATATGAACAGACTTTCAATTGTTTCCAACATTCACTTTCAAAGGACATCCTGAATATTGACAACGTGTTTCAATATTTTTTTCTTTGTGCTTCCCTAACACTGGCACCCAGTCGTACTACACACATATACGTATACCCGTGGCTGAACCCAAAAATGCAGTCTTGACCTTGGCAAGCAAATATTTTTTTTTTCTTTACTGTAGGCAAGATAGATACATTTGACAAGTTAATGAATGAAATAATTATGTCTATTAACCACAGAACAAGTTCATTATCATGAGTGTGATAAATGATTTGAGTAATATGATATTATTTTTATGAAAACATGCCTGCTCCTCTATATAAAGTCAATGCTTTATTACATCACTCACTCTGATCTTCTTTTCTTATTTTTCTGCTAAATATTTCTTTAATCATCAAACAGCACATGCTGCTACAATATGTATATAATTCATCCCTATCAAGATTATTTACTTAAGTTATTATTTTACTTTACCACTTTAATATTATATATTCTTGAATCTCAATCTCACATGTACAAAACTGAGGTCACTCTACCACTCAAAACAGAATTGGAAAATGTTTTGGTTTCATTAAAGATTTTTTTGTTTTCATGTAACGCTGTTTGCCTTGTAATTCATGATACAATAACTTTATATACTCTCTCAAAATTCCCATTAAAGGCCCTAACAATGTAAGAATTAACTTAATATTTTCCAAAAATAGAGGAAATGATTGAATTATATGGGTGAAACATAGATATGGATAGAAACAATTTCCATTTATTGACTATTAAATACTTTTCATATGTGTGAAAATTTTAGTGTTAAAGATTATTTTCCTTGTATATTTTTGTTCAGCACTGAAGGAGGAATATTTTAATGATTTTCTATTTTATAAAGGAGCTCTAATAATGATGAGAGGAGAAGGCACTTTGACCTTGTAAAACTACTGTAACATAAATGGTGTTATGTAGTAAAGAGTGAAGAGTAAAGGATGGAGATAAAATCCCCAGATCAGGTTTATTCAGACTTTCCAGAATCTTATGACAATTTAATTATAATATAAAATGGACGTTAAGTATTAACCATTGCAACTGAAGGTATGAAAACGGCTTTCTTTGTAGATGATCACATATATAAATATCATATATAATTGTTGAGTTTGGACTACTACAAAAGTGTCCCCAACCTGTAAATATCTTTTATCATATATTTTCAAAAGAATATTTATTAAAATACCAACCCCAAATTTATCTCAATTATATGAATAAATGAGGCAGACACATATTACCTATTTCTTATAATTGTAAATTTTAAATTTGGATTTCTGGTATAAATAAAAGTTTTAAATATAAATTTTATAGTGTTGTTATTTTACAACCTAAATACTCTAAAAGGTGTAATATCTAATATTTAAGGACTGGTCCAAGAAAGAGGGTATAATTCTGTTAGTGAAAAGCCAATAAAGAAGAGCAGAAAGTTTAGAAGGAAAGACTGAATTTAATTTTTAACATATTTTGATTATTTATATCATATGGGAAACCCATAAGTTATGTATTAAATTAAAATTTTGTTGAAAAATATAACATATGGAATTGCTGTGATCTTCTGCAGGACTTTCTCTTCACTGGTATTTATCAATATATGTCAAGAAACACATCATCTTGAAAACCTCTTGTTCCTAACAGTCCAAAACAGCATTTTTTTACAGGTTTATACCATCAAAGTAGATTTACATAAACTGTAGCACAAATACTGATTCCATGATTATAGAAAACATAAATAATATAATTTTTAAAATTCAATGGCATGAAACATATTTCTATTTAGGAAAATAAAATTCTTGCTCCAATGTCATTTGGCAAAAACTTCAAAGTCTTGTAGATGTCTATAAATTCAAAATAATTCATAAAACTGGCTGGTCTCTGGGGGCTATATTAGAATTAATCAGGTTGATAAAGACAAATAACATCTTTCCTTGCCAGTGAAAAGATGAATTGAAGTCATAACTTGCATACTCATCCTTGATTCAAAGTAGTGAAAAATATGTCAAAATGGATAATTATTTAAATGTCCAAGCATCTTTTGCTACTTGAAGATATACAAAAACGGTGTCAGTGTAAGGACTTGCACATACATGTTTCTCATCATTGGAATATTTAAAATCTTATTTAGATTTACTGCATTTTTCAAAGCACTATTTTAAACTGATTATTTTCACTGCCTATTTTTATGCTGATTCATAGATCCTAATCTTGAGTAAAATATCTCTTTGATAACTTTATGTATATACTTCCCCTCAAATGCAAAGAATGTTTGTTCTTATGGTCCTTATTATATATCTCCTTTGATGAACTTAAGGCAATAGAACAAGCAGTGACAGAAATAATGAAGATATCATATCACATGATCAAATTTTCTAATTTTCAGTAACAAAGTGGTGATAAAGCTTTCTGTGATCTGAGAAAATATACCTATTAAGATCTATGTATAAATTAATTTAATAACTGCATTATCCAAAAGTTTTTGAACCTCCAAAGTAGAGCAATTACTTGCAAAATTTTAAAAATACATCTCTTGTTTTTAAAAACATTTAAGCAGACCACTATATGTGTGTGTGTATATATATATATATATATATATATACACACACACACACGTACCTACTATTATACTATTTAATTCAATTTGGAAAATGTTTAAAAAGCATAGGGTGCTAATGGAGTATGTGGGTATATAAAATAATTGGAGTTACATTTTAATTGAGGGATGCATCCTAAAATCAATACTTATTTTGAAGCAGTATAAAGTCAAAATCACTATTAAAATCTCTTAATTCACTCATAAAATACTTTATACATGGCTTTGTGTAAACTCTGGTGCATGCATGAGGGAATATGTGGAACACTTGAGATGGAATAAAGGAAGGAACATAAGAAATATATTGCAGCAGATCTGGATATTTGATCCATTTTCACTTTCACCAGAGATAACTGTGAAGATGGATGAAGATTCTAAATTTCTTGCTGAGCTTTAGTGTTTACAACATTCCATTATAATATTAAGCTTTATTAAACTGAACATAGCCACATTTTTGTTTGTTTTTATAGAGACTCTGCAAGTTGGTGAGGTTGGCTTTTAAGATAAGTTGAAAGGTCTTGAGGAAATTTGAATGTGTATGTAGTACAACTGTAATCTATATCTATGTCTATGTATATCTGTATCTATCTTATCTAGGCTACAGTCAAGTGGGAAATATCCCTAGTCAATATTTGAACTGAGTTTTGAGAGATTAGTAGGATTTAGCCAAGCAGGGAAATGAACAGAAGCACTTACTAGGCAGAACAAGCAAAGACACCCAAGCATGAGAAAACACAGCATTGCCATGGCACAGGAAATTGTTCAGTGTGCCTGGAGCACAGGTGTGAGGGGAGACTGTCAAATGGTGAGGTTGGAGAACTAATCACAGGGCAGATTAAAAAGGGTCTGGTATGCCAAATGAAGGGGTTTGGGTCTGATCGTGAAGGTAGCAGAGAACCATTCATCAAACAGAGCTATATGACATTAAAAACAGGGGCAAAAAAAGAAAAGAAAAAAAAGGAAAATGGCTACTAGTGCACTTTTTAATGTAATAATCAGTTGAAAAGATAAGGCAGTATTAGAAACACTAAACACACCTTGTCGTATATTTCTACCTAGTAGAGAGGTTTCAAAGCAAAGAGGCAGTCAAAAGTAAAATAATATCTGGTCATTTATAGTTACAATGACATATTAGAACATAAGTCTACAGTGGTCCTGTGGGAGGAATCATTCAAATAATATTTTCAACAGCAGGAAACTAAAATATTTGAAATAATTCATATCACTTTCTAAGATTTTGAGCTTTGAGAGATTACCATGTGGATCTTCATCAACAATGGGCTCAGAAACCTTGGGAATGATATATTATTTGGAGGTACACACCAGGGATACCTACCATCTAGTTATTTGAATTTGTGTCAGCCTAACAGTTATAAAAATGACATTTCTCTTTTATGACAATGTATTTGAATGGTTCTAGAGCTTTAAATAAGTCCAAAATTGAGATGTATGTCCTTAAATATTAAATTGTCAGTGAACACCTAGTATGGGTCAAATCTATTGCATCAACATAGGTAAGTTCAATTTTGACTGACATGATAAATAGAAATAAGAATTTATATCTAAATTCAGAGAAATTTTTCAACATAAATTTATAGAAAAAGTTTTGAACCCACGCTCTGTCATTTAATAACCAGATGACCTTGAGAATATCAATCTTTACTAACATTAATTTCTTGATATGGAAAGGACAAATACTCAACTATTAATGTTCTTCAAAGATTAAATGATATGTACAAAATTCCTGATCAAATAACAAAAGTAATATATATCAGTGCTTCATTAAATGCATCTTGAATGAAACACTATTATTGGTTTTAGACTTATATAAATGGTTGTCATTATAGTCTTGTAAGCCAAAAGAAAGATTAATTAAAGAGGTAGAAATCACATACATATACAGAATGCTTCAGTTATTCTTTTTTAACTTATGTCACATTGTTAAGGTTATACCGTTACACAGAGAAAACCAATTAGGAAGATACTAAAAAGCAGACTAAAATTTTAAGAGAGTAAAGAATGACTTCAAAACAAAAGTGGACTCTACACTGTAATGTTATTCTTATACAAGTTACTGTTGTCATTGCAAAATAGAACTGGATAGATTTGATCTTGCCATGAGTAACTACCTTCCCAAAGCAAAATATTCACCCATGTATGGTGAATTATAATTCCCCAAGACACAACTTAGTAAGTTGCATCTTCTTAGGTATTGACTGGAACCCCTAAAGAAAAATAAAATCATTGTGTGCAAGTGACCTCTTTGTTCCCAAATTGTTTTCCATAAGATTAGTGTAACAAAACAAAATCATATTTTATGGTGTATTACCTTCTTTTTTCCTTATAAAATGACCTAGAAGTTTATATTTCCGTAAGTTCATGCATATATTCAATCCATTTGAAAGAGTTAGAAATGGGAAAGAGGATTATTATTTTACCAGTTAGGTATGAATTCAGCCATAAAGAAAGAAATCAGCTGCAGCTGAGAATCAGTATTAATAGCAGGTAATTTTACACCAAGCCTAGAGTATACTTCTCCTTGTAATACTCTATGAGTTAAGCCAAATACTTTGAGATATTCTTGAATATTAAAAACTTATTCATTAAAGTTTATTCATTCATTTTCCCTACATATTTTTGGAGACAACACTACCAGAAATGCCCACAAAAATTGTATATTTTGCAAAGTTACAGGACTGATACTCTTGCCTGTGAAAATAGATAAGGAAGCCTTCAGATGGCTCATGATTTCTGTAAATGTACAATTTAAGTTAAATTGAAGGATTAATTTTGCAATTGCATTTTAATTATCAAAAAAATACATGCAAAGTATCCCAACTGACACATTAGAAATTATATAATCAAACTTCTGAAGTGACATGATCTAAAACAAAATTGTACTTACATATAACCTGCTTTTATTGTGGTTTACGTATATCTATAAAATATTACTCCTTTATGTCCACCTAGGTAGGAAGCTCTTGATATAGTTGAAGAAATTTTGCTAAAGCTCAGGTAATAGTACATTACACCTATTTTTTACTGTCAAGATAGCTGTAGGATATTTTATCATAGTAAAAGCCTTCTGGGGTCCATCCAGATGAATTTCTTCAGAGTACATCCATTCTGCACCAAGAGAGCACATAAGCACCTTTTTTTCTCCATCATCTCTAAGTTCTTTACATTTTTTAACAGACATTTTGCATAAAGAATTAACAGATTTGAATTCCCATGCCTATTTTTGTTTGAATTACTGTGTCCTTTAGCATCTCCTTATATGTCCAATAAACCATAATTCTCCAATTATCTTGATATCAGTGAGAAAAAAAGAATCCAAATTAATTGAGAAGATGTGGGATCTTGAATATTTAGCACTAAGGAACTCAGAAACTCTAGGTTTAGGTCCTTATCTTAGAAAAGAACTAGCTAATCTCCTCATTTATAATGTGATCATTGTTTCATTAATTAATTAATTTAACTTCAAGGTAGTCATTCTTTCCTAAAATAAATCTTTATTTTCAGCCTACTATGTATCAAAAATTAGGCTAACTTTGAAGAACTCAATGGGGAACAAGACATCTTAATTGCCCTAAAATGCTTATAATCCATTAAAACAGTAGATCTTAAACTTTTTAAATTATAAATTCCATACCTATATTTTATTTACAATTCATCCTCTTACTGGTATATAATGATTAATATTACTAACAGTAATATTATAGTAATTTCACTTAACTCTTCAGAAGTTTTAAACTTATAAACAGTTAAGATAATTATTAAATGAATAATATTTTAAACAGCTTATCATTGTTATAAAATAGTTTTGTTCTTTATAAAATACTATTGGTAAAATTTTAAATTGAAAAATTTTATTGAATATTTTATGAACTTATAAGATATATAATTGTCTTGTGATATAATGATTCTAAAGTTTTAATCTATTTATTTGAAATTTTGATTTTTAATGGCTTTCAAAACTATATTTTACTTAAAAATGATAGACTTTCATGAAGAGAGTGCACTGTTGATATCAATTACTAAATATGAATGTTCTCTTTTGATTTCTTGCATCAATTATATAGAAATTTAAAATAGATAATACATTTCTACTTTCAATGATATCAATTAGCTTTCTGTCAAAATGCCCAGAAGAAATTATATATACAAATGTTCAACAAGTGATCTAACATCTAATACATTCTTTCTTTCATAGGTATCATCATACATTTGTCTAAATTCATAGAATGTACAATCCAAAAAGTGAACTGTAATGGTAATCTGGAGATGATTAGAATGTGTCAAGGTAGATTCATCAGGTGTAATAAAGTACCACACCGATAGGAGATGTTAATAATGGGAGAGATTTTGCATGTTTAGTGTCAGGGGGTATATGGGAAGTCCCAATTTTATATAAACTTAAAACTGATATAAAAATAGTATCCATTAATGATATTTTTAAAAACAACACATTAAATTCAGGTTTTCTATAGCTACCTCTTATGCACAGCTACTTTGTTGAGTATCTTTATTGTTTTTGCATCACTTGTTGCCATCAGTAAATAAATAATGGTCAATGAACCATATAATTCCTACCATTTCAAGTCTTGAAAAGTTGTCTGTATCTGTTCATTACCCTGAAAAGCTCCTTTTTTCTATACAGGCATATGTAATATGTAGTGGTCAACTTTCTTAATAGTGAAAGCCTAAATTAATCAGCTTTAATCAGTGCCTAGCAGGGTAGTTCTTTCAGTTTGCCAGGACCTATAAATTGCTTACTTGAATTTCTTACTTTTTTTGGAATTTCGTGTATTTCTATTAATTTTTGATAAATCATTTTAAAAATTGTACTTTGTTATTTGTTTAAGAGTGAAACATTTGAAAATGCACTGTGAAGCAAATACATGTAGACAAATTAGAATATATTTTAAATGTTATATTACATAAACACACTTTTTGCTCAGTATTGGGTAAATTATTTCACTTCACCCTAAAGATAGAAACATACATTATATGGTTTTTGATAATTAATTTGATCATTGTTTGATTTACACTGGTTATTATTATATAGTACTACTAAATCTTGATTTCTTACCTCTATTATAAAAATTTAAAAATCAATACTTCCATTATCCTGGCATTTGATATTTCTCTCCACTCAACTTTATTCATTGTTTTCTGTTATATGTTTGTCCTTTATTTATTTTTAAATGGGTACCATATACATTTTGAAATGTTTGGACAAACATTAAAAACACATAAAATAAGTGAAAAATCACAATCTCACTCCTTTATAATTTCTCAAGACACATACAATCTTGTTAGGTGTGATTTAGGAAATAATTAGACTTTCATCAAAATGTAACCCAACTGAGGCCTACTGTACCTGTACTCTTCTGAATATTTTCTTATAATCCCATTTGTACATTCTCCCAGATTAAAAAAAAAAAAAAAAAAAAAAAGGTTCTTCAGTGAATTTTAAGCATTTAAAAGGATCTTGAGGTCAAAAAGTTTGAAAATGCCTGCTTCAGTACCACACTGTATTGGATATTATGGGGACAATATTGGTTACAAGAAGATAAGCTAAAGAAGCGGGTAAAGAAATCTAGGTGAGGGATGGTGGGAATGTGGGTAGTGATTATGGAGAGAAGCAGATGAATCTGAATAAATTTTTGTAAGTAGTTTTGAAGAGTTTTATAACTAATTGGTTAAAGAATTAAGAGGCAGTAGTCAGAGACCACACACAAGTTTTCAACTTAGACAACACACAGTCACCCTTCAAATGGGAAGGAAAAAAGACAAGAATTTATTCAATTTCTTTTAAACTGATTTTTCAAAACACTTGCTTGGTATCTGTGAGAACCCAAGCATGTCCTGAAGTATATACTTCTCACTATATTACATCTTTTTATTTATGTTATTGCTTTCTTGTAAAAATTTATGTTATTGCTTTCTTGGTGCATTACCTTATTGAAAAACATTTAGAAATTTGGGAATTTTGCTGTTTTATTAATAATATGTCCAAGAAATTGAGAGTGGTAGAATATTAATGACATGTTTATATAGATCTGTTTGAAGTGGATAAAGTGTGTGACAGTTTAGACCTATTATTACATTTTTCAAAAAATCATGGTAATGTTTATCAGGGATTCTTTCAATTGTATAAATATCTTACAAATCACTTTAAGATTTTTTTTTTTTAAAGAATGGTTTAGTCTCTATGACTGCTCTGAATATTAAATCTGAGTAGGGTTATCAATGCTTGAAAAAAATCTCAGAAGTGAAAATATTTATCCAACAATTTCATGTTCAAGCTGCTAATGAAATCAAAGTCAATAAAAATTATGTAGAAATATTCAATAATACAACATGTCCAGTTAATTTTGCTTAGTTTTACCTGACTCAACTATTGATCCAAATTACCATCCTTTCTTATAGGAGTCTTAAACTGCCACATAGAATACAACTCTTATATCTAAAATTTTAATAGATTGAATTTAGGAAATTATTCAGATAAAGATGATCAACATATTTCATATTTAATCTCTCCTCTTGTATTACTTTGTAGGTTCTTATACTACTGCCCATTCTGAATGTACAAAATGCTTGGTCTGCCTCTTCTCTTTTTTATCATAATTTTTAAATTCTAGCCCTTAGAACCAAATACATGAATAAATAAAAGAGAAATGTCATTCCTTTTGACATTTTGGCTGAAGATCAAAAGAAAAATATATATTATTTCATTTTTCACATTTACTGTGCAGAAACCCAACCAACACTTAGGATTTTACACATGGAGAAGATATTAAATGTTCAGTCCAACACCAACTTTCCACTTTTCTTTATGGTAGTCACCTGTTTACCAAAAGAAATATGCTGCCATATAAATATCTCTATAGAAAAAAATATCAAGTGGCTAAGTGGTCTGCTCAGAAGAAAATTAATCTATTTCAGTAACAGTATTAAAATTTTTGAATCAATTTAAAATGTAGTATTGAAAATAAAGAGGAAACATTATGATCGTATTGAACAACAACAAAAGTGAAAACCCAACTCCTTCAAATGGAATAAAATGTAATTGTGTTCTTCTCTCATTCTCTCTTTATCACCTCTACATACAATATTGTTTTTACTTACTCAAAACTTTGTTTGGTTCATTGTTCATTTCCCATTTAGAATTAAGATGGTATTTTGAGGAGTAGAAGCATTTCATGTACAACAGTTCCAATAAGATGAGCTGGTTCATAGATATACTAAATATTGCATACAGTGAACCCGCCTTCCTCAAAATAAACTGGGACATTAAAATTTGGGAATAAAGGGTGGATGGGGGTGGAAACAAAAAAATGTAAAGTTGAAAAGTACATTATACATGAACTTTGTATTTCTTCTCAGCCTCTCCCAACTACCTCCCTCTTCTTTATCTTGGCTCGCATCTTACTCATATGAGGTTGTCCCTTTAATTCTGGACTTCAGTAAAACAAACATCAGGCAAGTTTTGGGATCTAACTTCATGGGAACCCAACATGAAGGGTAGAGGAGATAGTTCCCACTTGGGATGCACCATAAGCAATAGGAAATTAGATGAGAGAGAACCAAGAAATACATGCTTCCTTCTCTCTGTCCAACCTGGTACTATCAGTAGTGTGGTTTCTCCTTTCAACCTTTCCATAGCGAATTTGTCTGCAGAGCAACTGGCTGTCAAAAATCATGTCTTTTCAGGTGGAGAACGTAACACAATCACATTGCATCTTATCTTTCTTTGCCTAATTTCTTTTTTTAAATCACCTTCATTATCTTTGCCTTGCACCTCTCAAATAAAGTGTTAGTACTTATGGTATTGTTTAAAGAAGAGTAAGGTTAAGGAAGGTTATAACCACTCCAATTTAGGATACAGAATAAATGCTACCTTGAGGCATTCCCGTTTCTTTCATAATTAGTTTTATTTCTCTTGAAAAAGAAAAAAAAAAAAAAAGAAAAGAAGAAGAGTGAGAAGGAAAGATATCAGTGAAGAGTTCTAAATGGATAAAGAACTTCTTATCCATAGCCAGATCATTTCTTACCATCCACAGTCAATCAAGCTTTCTTTTGAATAGTGTTAGTTGGTATATGTTTTCCCATCCTTTTATTTTTTCATTTATTTGGTCTTTGTATTTAAAGTAGATTTCTTGTAGGCAGCATATATTAGTAAGAGGCTTCATTTTTATTCAATTTGACAATCTCTGCCTTTTCATTGTTGTTTTTAGGCTATTTATATTCAATGTGAATATCATTTGGTTTGAATTTATAATATTGCTATTTGTTTTCTATTTGTCTCATCTCCTTTTCCCCCTATCCTTTCTCTATTTCTCTCTTATGGTTGATTTAATGGAACATATTTTTATGTTTGATTTGTATAGGTTTTATTTGCTTCTTATCTGTAGCTCTTTTTTTTTTCTTTTTATAGAATTTACAATCATTGCTCTAAGGTTTACAGAATAAAACATTAATATAATCACAGTTTACCTTCTAGCAGTATTATACCACTTCACATACAGTATAAGAACCTTACAATAATATAAGTCCAATTTTTCCTGCAGCTTTGTACTATTGTATGTGCCATTTTATTGTACTGTATGAACTCCACCATCTATTGTTACTATTTTGCCTTTAAACACTTGTCTTTTACAGATATATAAACAGTAAGAAAAAAAGTGTTTAAAGTATTTACCCAAGTATTTTCATTGCTTTTTCTTTTTTAAGTTAATCCTAATTCCATCCATATTATTTTTTAACCTGCCTGAAGAGCTTCCTTTATTCTTGTTTATAGTGTTGTCCAGCTGGTGATGCATTATTTCAGCTTTTTATGTATGAAATGTTTTTTTTTTTTTTGAAATGTTTTTTATTTCAAACTTTTTAAGAGTAAATTTTGTTGGATACATAATTCAAATTTATTTCTTATTTTCTATTAATTTTTTTTGGATATTGTCTGACAGTCTTCTGTTTTGAATTGTTAGCTGTTAGTCTAATTTTGTTTCTCCATATATGTGTCTGTTTCCTCTGAATGCTTTCAAGATTTTCTCCACATACCTGGTTTTCAGAAACATATGATGTGCATTTATGTGGTTCTTCAATGTCTTCTGCTTGGAGTTCATAGAGATTCTTAACTCCGTGGATTGATACTTTTCACCAAATTTTGAAACATTCTCAGCCATTATTTCTTCTTTCCTTTTGGGACCCCAACTACACTTATTTTAAACCACTTGATATTGTTCGAACATTCACTAATAATCTGTTTTATTTTGATCATTTGAGTTTTTTTTCTCTGTGTTTCATTTTGCATAGTTTCTATTTCCAGAGTTTTTGTTCCTTAATCTTTGATTCCACAGTGTCTAATCTGCTGGGTATATTCTGTCTCAAACATATATTCACTCTAAATTCAATATGACTCTTATTTATATCATCCATTTCTTTTATCATTTCACAATTTTTTCTATCTTTTTGAACAAATGAAGCAATGTATATTATATATGCTTGCCTACTATTTCTAACATCTGTCTCATTTCTGGAATTGTTTCTATTGACTGATATTTTTGCCATAGTATGTGTTGTATTTTCCTGCTACTTTGCATGCCTGAATTTGTTTTTAATCAGATGACAGGTATGGTGAATTTTGTCTTTATTTTTATAATTGTCATTATTTTCAGAGGCACTAAAACAAGATGAATTAGAAAGGACATGGAGGAGGAGCAGCCAGTATAATGAGGTGAAATCAAGGGAGTATGGAGTTCCAGAATCCAAAAGAATTAAGTTATAATTTTTCTAGATCAGGAGTCAACAAATTACAGGCTACAACAACTGATTTGCTTTTGTCTATAAATTTTTTCACAGTTGCCACAGAGAATGTATGTATGGCTAAGAAAGACTAAAATACATACTATCTGAAACTCTAAGGAAAAAGCTGCAACCCCTTTTCTAGAGACTGGAATATATTTGGAAACAAGACATAGTTTCTAATCACAAAGAGATATGGTCCTCTTTCATAATACCTATATAATTTTAATAAAGTAAACCATAAGATTTTCTTGACTGATTGCTTAAATAGAATGTTAACTAGATGGATATAGGAAACATTACTGATCATCTGTGTATCCTTATACATCTAGCTTAATGCTTGTTAAATACTCGTCTTTCTGTTTGTCAAAGAAAGGAAGGAAGAAAGAAGAAAAGATGAAAAGAGGAAGAGAAGAAGAAACTAGGAGAGAGAAGGAGAAGGATGGAATAAGAAGATGGAAAGAAATATATATTTGATAATATAAAAAAGCAATTTTTTCAGATATATATTCATGAATTTGACATCCATCATGTAATTTTCTTGGTAGCATATATATTTGTTGACCAAAATATGATATCTTACAGTTGTGAGTGCTTCTAATTCCCTTATGACCATTGGAGCATTACTGCACTAATTTATAAGTTATGTGAATTTGCCAATAAAAACTCTCTCATTACTCATATTAATCAGTTACTTCATGCCTTTTTGAAAAAAGTTTTTGGCACTGTATATATTGTTTTCCTATAGATTCTTTGAAGGTAAATAATTTATTCCTTTTAAAATTATATTTTATGACATATTTATTCTTCGGGTTAATTTTGTTTCTACCACAATATTCTTAAGCATTTTAATATCAATTATTTGGGGTCTTGCCAGAGATGAGTATAATGTAATACTAATTATATCATTAAAAAGCCAATAAATAATTAAAAATATCTCCAGTTGAAATAAAATGAGTAAAACTACATATTTTAAAATATCCTTATTATGAAATATAAGACACCCATAAAATTATAGGTCTTATGCAAAAGGTTGATGATAGTGCTTCAGGGTCAACTCTCTAATTATAGTTTAGTAAGATTAATATTAAAATTAAGTTACATTACGAGAGAATTTACCAACTAGTAGTGAGAAGAGTCCTTGAAGCAGAGAAATGCCTAAGGAATGTCAAACTGGGACAATAATTTGCTGAGTACAATTAATGAAAGATCAAGAGTTGAGGGAATCTTGCAAATTAATGGAAAAAGTTAAACTCACTACTGTAATTTCCAGGCAGTGTATGTATTGTTATTTAATTTACTTATATTCTTGCACTTACCATTTTTTGAACACATGAAATCATTCTTTAAATTTCATTAACGTTAATTTTTATTTTTGTTAAATCATGACATTCAAGTTGTTCAAACAGTTTTAAAGTGCTAAACAACATTATGACATCAATAACAATAACAAAAGTTCCTCTTTCATCATTTTTTCAACACTTCTCCTTGCCCAGAGGAAACCACCACTCTCAATAGTTAGATATATTCATGTGTGTGTGTGTTTTGAAATGTATCAACGTATATTGAAACCAATAACATTATTACATCTCCTAATTCTTTGTTTTTAAACTTTTTAATGACTTCCTTTACTGGGGATAAGATTTTAGCTCACTTTCAAGTCCGCACTTTTTTTTTTCATTCATCCCCCTGATAAATATCTTCAGTTCTGGTTAAGTTCATATTTAGTATTTTGGTTATTGTAACTACATGAAAATAATTTAATACGGAACCAAATATTTTTGTATGGTTATATTTTCCTTCTTGAACTTTTATTTTTACTGGAGTTAGCCACTGATACATTGAGAACTGTTTTCTTTTCCACTTTTTTCAGTTCCTGTAATGTATCTTATTTTGTTACAAACTGTGTACTGTTCTAAACTGTGCAACATTCATTATGTGAAACATTCTAAAATCAGACAATTATGTGCCTTGGCACTATATTTTTTTATTCCTTGTGCAAAGTACATAGATGGCATTTTCAATCTGGGGATGCAGAAACATCTGATCTAGAAAACGTTCTTGAAACTTTCAAGATGATCTTTTTTGTATCTCCTAAATTCATATTCTAGTTTTCTTAATATTCTTTTCTTATTGAATTCCATTTATTTTCTTCTATTTTTTTAAAGAGAATACCTCATCTTCATCTTACATTCTATAAACATCTACATTTGGACCAAACTATTTTAATTTCCAACATCTATTTTCTATTTTCCGATTGTTAATTTTTAATAGCATTTTGTATTTCTACCATGAAATACAACACTTCACCTCTCCAAAAAAAAGTAATTATAATGTATTTAACTTGTCTTTTTACCTCTTCATTAATTTTGTTGTTTCTGGGCTCCCTTTCCCTATTCATTTGCATTCGTCTCTGGCTTCCATTTTGGAAGTTTTCCTTGATTATCTGGTAATCCTTGGCTGTCCATTCTTAATTAAGAGTGATAACACTAGTTTATTTCTGGGCTCTCTATTCTGTTCCATTGATTGATGTGTTTGTATTTATTCTAATACCATAATGTTTTGATTACTATAGCTTTATAATATAGTATGAAATCAGAAAGTGTGATGTTTTCATCTTTGTTCTTCATTCTTAAGATTGTTTTGGCTATTTGTGGATTTTTTTGGTTCCATAAGGATTTTAGGATTTTTTTCTATTTCTGTAAAACATTTCATTGGAATTTTGATAGGGACTGCACTGAATATATAGTGATAGATTGCTTTGGATAATATGAGCATTTTAACAATATTAACTATTCTTATCCATGAGCATGGAATATATTTCCATTTATTTGTGTTCTCTTCAATTTCTTTACTCAATATCTTATAACTTTCAAAGTACATATCACCCCCTTGATTAAACTTATTCCTGATATTTTATCCTTTTTTAATGCAGTTGTAAATGGGTTTGTTTTTGTAATTTCTCTGACAGTTCACTGTTACTATATAGAAATGCAAGTGATTTTTGTATATTGATTTTGTATCCTGCAACTTTCCTGTTAATCGAAATTTGCTGAGAGTAAAACGTAAATATTATCACAAAAATTAAATAAATAAATAATTAAATTAATTAATTAAATTAATAAATTAACTAGAGGAGGGTAATTCTTTCAATGTATATATATATATATATATATATATATATAATGACTACAATGTACACTATAGACATCTTACAATTTTGTCAATTATATCTGAATAAAGCTGATTTTTTTTTTAAAGCAAAAAATAAAGTAAATAAGTGATGCATAAAATATTGATTGGGAGTATTTTGTGTTTTGAAAATGAAGCTGGCTACAGATCATTCAGACTTGCTACTAAAAAACAGTTTGGTGACCAGTCAGCTTTTTCACTAAGGAATTCAAAATAGAAATATTTTCTTCAGTTTCTACAGAAAAAGAAAAAGCAACTTCAATCTCCTTCCTTGTGATATATGCATCACAGTTGTCATTTGCAAGTTGGAAATGTGTATGGGATGAGGGTCTCACCATTCAATAGGCAGATTAATATTTAACCTCTCTGATTTCACAATGTCTATTTATTATGCTGCTGGTACTAAGGATCTTTAATTTTTTTTTTCTTGATTTACATTATCTAGATAAGAAATAGGGGATAGTAAACATGTGACTTATTGGATTAGGTAATTTAGTTTAGTATGCTTTAAAATCTGATACTAGGTAGGTAGAAATCATTCAACCAGTCATCATTGACATCTAAAATATGCTTTTGGTATAATTAAGTTGTTTTATTTAATATAAAAATGCAAAGACAAATGAAGATAATAATTTATTTTTAATTTTTACTTTACATATCTGGAATTTTTATTTCTCCTTCAAGCTTTGTCAGAAATGAATGATTATTTTCTTTAAACTTTGTCTGAAATTAATTTCTCATTGTTGTATGTTTACAGTGAAACATTTACAGAATCAATACAGAATCTTACACACACACACAAATACAATCTTAAGGGTCTCTTATTGTTAACACTAGTTGTGGTAGCATTATATCTGCTTTAAGACGTTATTGGCAAGAAATAATTAGAAGAGTTATTTCTGATTCCCAGTGTCTTTATTTACCAGATGCTGTGTAACCATGCTATTTCTGGGGTTAACACATGTAGTATGTTGGATATATCAAAATGATACCTAAATATTTTAGTCAAATTTCTGAAGCATTATAATAAAAATATTTGTTAAAATTAAAAAAAATATATTTTCTTTTCAAATTTAGAATTTCTTTACTTATAAAACCAACATTCTATTTTATTATACTACACCAATTGACCTTCAATTACCCTTTAATAAAAAAAATTATAAAAGTATGGCATATAAATTAAGAAAAGGCAATATTAACTTAATTCTAAGCCTCTTTTCAAAGTAAAAAAAAAAAGTAAGATAAAAGTAAAATGGTACAAAAGTAGACTTTTTAAATGTTTTCACAATATTTTATGGCATCCTAGATAAGCAAACTCTTTATCCATAGCTATCTTGATTTTATTTCAGAGCTTTGGTAACATAATTCTGCTTAGGGAAATTTAAAATATTGTTTAGATTTAACAGAAATGCATGAAATTTTACTTTTTCTAAGGAGATTAATTAACATCCTAACATCATTAGTCTTCCTTATATATTGCCATTAGAGACCTTAACTTTCTAGAATAATGCATTGTTAAACATATATTATAGTGGTACTATTTAAACAGTGAAACTAAGTTTAGTCAGCAAAATATTTTGCTAGAGGAAGCTGTGCAGGAAAATGGAATATTTCTTGTCATAAAGGGAAAAGAGTTGTTTCTGGGTAGTGAGATGCTAGATTCTCATGGCTTGATAATTTGTATTATAATTCAAAGCTAACCTGAGTAATTAGTAAGTTCATCTAAGAATTGCCTGCGTTCTACAGTACATAGTATTGATGGATGACAGAGACGAGAAATGCTGAAAAAAAAGAAAAAGTCAACATTAGATAACTCACATAAAAATACAGATATTTTGGGGGTGAGAATAATACAAATCCCTTGTAATACCATACCAATTAGACTGTTTTGAAGAAGATTTGCTACAAAAAATTACTCCCTGAGGACTAACTTTCTAAACCTATTTTACTTGAATTATATAATCAATAAATATATTTACCAGGTTTGGAAGAAATCCTACAATTCCTTCATTATTTCCAACTAAATCTCTGGCTGTATAGTTTACCTAAAGAAGGTCAGTCATCTGCACCAAGATTTCAGAGCTTCTTTTACCTATATGACAAAGATTGTGCATGTTCATAATTTGAATAGAGCTAAAATGTGCAGTCATAACCAATTTGCCATATGTCCATAAGATCGTGCCATATAGTATAGCCTAAAAATATTAATTCTTTTGAAAACCTTCTTGGAAATTGGAATCACCTGCTCCTTGTGTCTTGCTCAGTTTAACTATGGATATACAGATAATGACAATCTCTAAGTGTTTTTGTGATATCTAGAGTCTGTAATCAATTAATTTTAAAAATCTTTAATCCTTAATGGTTGGCAGAGAGAAAATTTGTCATTTTTTCATAAGATCAGTTATTAAGGGCACACACATACATATGCTTAATTCTGTATTTTCTCTCTGTTAGAAATAAATGCTCACTAATACCTTTTTGTTTTATTAAGGAAAAATGTCTACATGAAATCCTAGAACAATTGTCAAATATGTTCTACTAATAAAATGTTGAATTTATCAACCTACTCTGATGAAACATAAAGCTTAGTGTTTGCATTATCTCTGCTTATTAAATGTCATATATTTGATGTAATTGAATTAAACAATGGATCACGTAGATTTTTAAAAATTGCTCAATTCATTTTTTCTCAATAAAGACAATTACATTAAATCAATTAATGCAGACATTCCAGTATCTTTCTGATAATACCTAATAGGTTGGTTGCAATCAAGTAAGGAAACAAAAATATCTATGATAGGTAACTTCTATATCACTATGATAGAAAATTACTCATTTTATTATTTACTTCATAGGTAGTTATCATTTATATCATATTCATAAATAGACATAATGAAATAACTGTTTTTTCCCGTTCTTATTCCATATTGTCAAATTTATTCTATTAGTAACGAAGACTCTAACTTACTCTAGATTCACCAGTATTTAAGTTGCCATTAACAAGGTAACAATATCAGCTACAACAGTATATTTCTTAAGTTTTATCTGTTTGGGAATAATACATGTTTGGTATCTGATGTTAATGTTAATAGAGAGTTGTTAACAGACGTGATAAAACGAAAGGTGAAAATCAAGTAAGATTAAGGTACTTACAGTTAAGTATCACTATTTTTAATATGTCCAAGGATAAAAATTGTATTCCCTCACACAACAGATAAGTTCAAATATTATAGTCACTAGAAATATTTATATATTCTAACCTCAATGGGAAAAGAAATGCATTCAGTACAATCTTATTATGTGTCAAGTATATGCCCAGACTTGGCAGGATGGATAATATTCCTAGGACACATTTCTTCATATTATTAACCGTAAAATACAATTGATTAGAGGTGAATATCTTAATCTTATGTTTTACGATATGGTATCAAATATCTACTCCTCAAAAAAAACATTCCTTTAATTTGACATTTATTCTCCTTAGAGACTAAATTGTCTTTGATATAAAATTTGTCACATTTCATACTTGTCTAAGGCTTCCTTTGGAAATTCTCTATATTCTCTTCACATTCTGTGCCAGGTATCCATTTATTGTCCCTTTACTCCAAATTCATTCTTTACTACCTTCTCTGCAATAATGGACCACTGCCATATGTACATATGATAAAGCTTCCACTGAGCTTTCACAAGGCTATATACAAGAGTGATGAAATAGGGGAAAATTAAATACCCATATATTTTAGAGACTTTGAAACACTGACTCAGAATGAACACTAATTCCTGTGGGCCCACTATTCCACTGTGGTCTACCAAAGTGGGAATTAGGGTGCTTTGGTGATAGATAGAGACTTAAGACAGACTCACAATAGGTCCAGTTGGTCCGTAGTTTCACTATACATTTTTATCTCAGTTCCTGAAACTGTAATTGGAATAGGCATACTTAGTAATTGGAAGAATCCTCACATTAGCTTCTACAAGCTAAGTGAAAGCCTCTGAAACCTTCCCTGTACCAAGAAAGTACACCAGAAGTAATATCATAGAGATTAAGTCCACATCAAAGACTTAAAAGGAAAAGTGTGTTGCTATCTATCTCAGTTCCATTTAACCCATCAGTTTGACTTCTGCTCAAGTCAGCTGGATTTTGGAAAGTGAGGGCAGACCATCAAAAACATTATCAGGTGATGACTCCTATTTCAGCTGCTCTCCCTGATATAGTATCTTTACTGGAAGAGATCAGTACATCCCCTGGTCCTTGGTATCCAGCTATTTACCTTGTTGATGTCTTTTTTTCCATATCAATTTGCAAGGACCACCTGAAGTAGTTTGTTTTTACTCACAAGGGCCACAATATAACTTCACACTGTTGTCTCTAGATTGCATAAATTCTCCTGCTCTCTGCTACAATATTGTCCCCAGAGATCTTCATCATTTTGGTATCAAGAAAACATCACACTGGTCCTCTATATTGAAGACACTGTGATGATTAGAACTGATGAGCTGGAAATGCAGGTACTTCACGACCTTAGTAAGACATCTGGAAACTAGAGGATGGAAGATAATGCCAGAAAAATTCAGGGGCCACTATGCCAGGGAAGCTTCTGAGGGTTTAATGATATTGGGGATTAATGAAATACCCCTCCCAAAGCAAAAGACAAGTTGCTTTAGTTTGTGCTATCTATCTAGGAAAAACAAGGCAAATGCTTGATGGACATCTTATAATTTTGGAGTTGACATAAACAATATTTGAGAGTGTTACTTTGACCCATATACAGTCAACCAGTTTCAAGTGGGTATCAGAACAGTAGATTTTGCAGCAATTTAATAAGACTGAAGTACAAGTTGCATGACCACTTGGGCTTTACAGTCATATGATACTTGAAAGATTTGTCATAAATGAAGATGCTTGGTACAGTCTGGCAAGAACCAACAAAAGGGTCATAGTGCAGACCTATAGAATTTTGAAACAAATCTATGCCCTCTTCTTTGGATAACTATTCTTTTGCAAAAAAAGCTTCTGTTTACTATTGGGCACTGGTAAATATGGAAAGCCTAACATTTAACCATCAGGTGACCATGCAGCTTCCCATCTTGAACTTGGTGCTGTCTGACCCACCTAGCCATAATGTTGAGTGAGCACAGCTGCAATCAGTCATCAAATGAAAATGGTATATAAGAGACCATGCTTGGGCAGGTCCAGAAGGTAGAAGAAAGTTGTATAAGCAAGAAGCTGAGACTCCTTTCATACCAACTCTAGTTGCATTGCCTTCTCTTCCACAGTCCATGCCTATGACCTCCTTACAAGTAGTTGACTGTGGGAGAAAAAATCCTGAGTCTGATTTACAGATGGGAGTTCAAATATGTAGGATGTATATCAAAACTGAGTACCCAAAGAGAGGACTGTACCAATTATGAAGTCATTGCCTCTCAGCTCCAAAATTACATTTCAGAGCCTCTGTTATGGCAATGAACTAGATTCTGGCTCCTGATACAATATGTGGTTGATTAACCTTGTGGGTACATGAGGACATCTGGTGGTTCTGTGCCTTAGGCATACATCCAGAGCTGTCAGTTTCTTGGCAACCTCTTAGCTCCAGCCCCAACTTGGTGATAAATCCCTGGGTCCCTTTTTCACGGACATTGTATGCTCCAGGCCTCGTGATAGCCCAAGTGTCCCCACTCTTCAGCAGTCCCTCCATCAGCTACGGCGCCACTGCACCCAGAGGTCTGCTGTAGTTCTCCTACAGCAGAGCCCTGACTTGTTTTGTGTACCCACCTGACAACTGTTACAATAGCTCTTTGCTTGGTAACCCAAGGAATTTCCCTGCCTTCTAGTAGACTACAACCACACCTTCTCCAATGAGGTATGAGTCTCAGCTTTAGTGAAGAGGCCTTCCTTCCAAGTTGGATTTTCTTTGGGACACTTCATCAGCTCTAGGGCAGCCTCTTGCTTTCTCTTCATATGTTTATAGTTATTTTCTTATTATAGGTTAGTAATTCTTTATATTAAATGTCTCCTATTAATTACTATGAGATTGCCTTGCCTTTATTGAATCCAGACTGATACATAATCATTTTATTATTTAGAGACTATTAGTAAATAGAGATAGAGTGACTATTATTTGATCTCCCATGACTATTCACTGCTCATTCCCACTCTTCCATTCTCTAGTACACACCACCATAAAGGAAGTTTCCCACAGCCTATACTTTTTCTAACTATATGATGCATAATCATATTTGTGTTGCTATTGCCAAGCTATATCACCTTTGCTAAGGTCCCTAATCTCAGTACTCTCTCTTTAAATATATTTTCAGAAACAAACTAACACTCCTCTCTATTAACTCTTCCAAATTAATCTTAGGATTTTTTTTAAAAAATCATTGTTCCCTTTCCTGCAAAGAGATTTATCCCACACTCTCAATGAGGAAATCATTGTTCTTTCATGGTTATCTTTGCTCGAATGAGAGTCAGGGCAGGTATCCTGTTCTTTCAATTTGCATATATACCATCTAGGATTAGATTTATTATCTTTACTTCTCTTCTATAGCTTATCTCTATTTTCTGTTAAATCTTTGGGTGTTCAATGTGATTTAACCAATGAGAGGCAGATACTTTAAATAGTCCCTTCAAAAAAATAACTATGTAAACAAATATTGTGTTTTAGAAGGTTATGTTCTTATGGACTTAAGAGCTTAGCCCCAAGGAAAAAAGGGCAATGGCATAGTCAGAGCTGATTTATTTTCAAATTCTGACAAGAATCTATCAGTTCAAAAAGTGTCACCAACTGACAAGCACTACATCAGGAATCCAAGCAACAAGAAAAAAATATTATCAAGACGTGCTGCATGTGTGCTAGTGATAGGAGCTCTATTAATTGTAGTCCCATTAAATGCTATGATTTAGACTAACTGTATCAGGTGATAGCCCTAGATGTTGGTATGTGGTTTTTCTCTCCTATCAATCTCAAAGTTATCTGAATGTTATAGCTGCATTATGAATGGGATTAAATTAAGAGCCTTACCACCAGTGTTTAGAGTGTGACCATATGACATGAAGCCAAAATAGTGAATTGGTGAGTTGAAATCCCAGGTGGAGAACAGAAAGCTCATGGCCTGACATAACTAAATCATTGAGATGATTGCTTTTCTCTGAGGTGGGGAGCAGAGGATGAATAAATTGTGACAGTAGAATTTGTCTACTTCAAAGCAGTAAAGCAAAATAACTTATCTGAAACATAAAACTGCCATTGATGCAAATACTCAAATAGTGCATTGCAAACTATATATACATATATGTGTGTGTGTGTGTGTGTGTGTGTGTGTGTGTATGTGTATATATACATATATGAATGAAGGAACCATGAGTGCTAGCAATGTGGAAAAATTTACAATTTGAAATAAGTTGGTTGTTGTAAGTATTTTTGAGCTACTGACACTGGAGCATTGATTGAAGTAGTGACGGAATTAGTAACATTTTTTTTTGTTTGGATTTCACTTTGTATACAAGGAGATAATGTTTCTGGACCAAAGCCATCTCATGTATGGGGACAAAACCAGCATTGTACTGAATTATTTTTAAGGATAAACATTTTGATGCAAATAATTTTCTTTTTAACTTGTTAAGTGGTAGTTTCCTTGCCTCACAGGCATAGCTTCTATCTTCCTTTCTATGAAAGGAAATTCAATTTAGGAATTTGTCTTAAAAAGAGTTAAGTAGAAAGCAAAAATTTGACAAATGAAAACAGATATTGGAAAACCTGAGATTATTTTGTTTAAACCTGAGTTTCATATAAGCAAGAAAAAGATACGTAGCAGAGATCATAACACAGCAGAATATATAAATAGCCACAATGTAAATCATTAAAATCTAAGTGATTTAAACATTATTAGAGAATATAAAATGTCAATAATGAGTCTTGTCATTAGACTTCAAATTTTAAAATAAGTATAACCTTTTAAATATATTAACATATTAAATATTAACATATTAAAATCTACTATACAGCATTTGCTGTGTAAAGCACTGATTTCAGGTGTATTTTGGATACAGTATTTTACTAAGGCAAATTATAAAACATAGAATTCTCCCCGGTAGGTATTCTGATTCATCTGATTAATTATCTAAAATTTTAGGGAAATACCTACTGTTACCAGACTGTTTAAAACTTGCAGTAAGTAGTAAGCCTCAATCACTGCTAACCTATTGATTCTGATTAATCCTGAAGTGATTAAAATGCATTAAATGATCTTAATGTACTGAGTTCTTGAATTTCTAATGTAAATTGAAATTTAAAAACTTAAACAGAATGATATGTGAACTCATTTCAGATATTCTGAAAAGGGTTTTAATATTCTCTGCTTGTTTTCTTTCTTGGTAAACATCAATCTGTGGGTATAATATTAAATTTCAAAAGACTAAATATTAGTCTTTTATAAAAGGCTTTGCTATTTTATATGTATACTTAAAAGATAATTAAATATATCATTAAGAATTTATATTTATTAAGGCACAAGACTCTCTAAGACAATTTTTTAGAGCAATTTTAGGTTCACAGCAAAATTGACAGGAAAATAGAGATTTCCCATATATTCCCTGCTTCCTCACGTGTATTGCCCTTCAATTATCAACATTGCATCAGAGTGGTGTATTAATTACAATTGATGAACCTATATAGACACATCCTAATCACCCAAAATCCATAGTTTACATTAGAGTTTACAGTTGGTGCTGTACATTGTATGGATTTGGAAAAATGTATAATGACATATATTATCAATCATTATGGTATCATACAGAGTATATTAACTTCCCTAAGAATCCTCTGTGTTCTGCCCTTTTCTCCTTACCCACCAACGCCTTACAACCACTGATCATTTACTGTCTCCGTTGTTGCGCCTTTTCCAAAATGTCATAGAGCTGGCATCCCACAGTATGTAGCATCTGCAAATTGGCTTCTTTCACCTAGTGATATGCATTTAAAGTTTTCTCCACGTCTTTTTTTTTTTTTAATAAATTTATTTATTTATTTATTTATTTATTTATTTTTGGCTGTGTTTGGTCTTCGTTTCTGTGCAAGGGCTTTCTCCAGTTGCGGTGAGTGGGGGCCACTCTTCATTGCGGTGTGTGGGCCTCTCACTGTCGCGGCCTCTACTGTTGCGGAGCACAGGCTCCAGACGCGCAGGCTCAGTAGTTGTGGCTCACGGGCCTATCCACTCCGCGGCATGTGGGATCTTCCCGGACCGGGGCACTAACCCATTTTCCCTGCATTGGCAGGCGGATTCCTAACCACTGTGCCACCAGGGAAGCCCTCCATGTTTTTTTATGGCTTGATAGCTTATCTCTTTTCAGCACCAAATAATATTCCATTGACTGGATGTATCACTGCTTATTAATCTTTTCAGCTAGTGAAAGACATCTTGGTTGCTTTCAAGTTTTGGCAAATATGAATAAAGCTGCTATAAAACTTTTGTGTAGGTTTTCGTGTGAACCTAAATTCTCAAATGCTTTGGGTAAACATCAAGGAGAGCAACTGCTGTATCAGGTGGTAAGAGTACTTATACTTTTGTGAGGAACCGCGAAACTATCTTCCAAAGTGTCTGTCTGTTTCATTTTTGTATTCTCACCAGCAATGAATGAGAGTTCCTGGTGTTCTGCATCCTCACCAAAATTTGGTGTTGTCAGTGTTCAAAATTAGGATTTTGGCCCTAATAGGTGTGTAGTGGCATCTTGTTATTGTTTTAATTTACATTTCCCTGATGATAAATGATGCGGCACATCCTTTCATTTGCTTACTTTTCATCTGTGTAGCTTTTTTCCTGAGGTGACTGTTAATGTCTTCAGCTCACTTTTAATAAGGTAGGTTGTTTTCTTATTCTTGAGTTTTAACAGTTCTTTGTATATTTTGGAGAACAGTCCTTTATCAGATGCATATTTTGCAAGTATTTCTCCTAGTCTGTGGCTGGTCTTCTCATTCTCTTGATGTATTTCAGGGAGCAGAACTTTTTAATGTTGCTGAAGTTCAGCTTATCCATTATTTCTTTCACAGATCATGCCTTTGATGTTGTATCTAAAGTCATTGTCATTCCCATGGTCATCTAAGTTTTCTCCTATGTTATCTTCCAGAAGCTGTATAGTTTTGCACAGTACACAAGACTGTCTTTCCTAGACACTTTCTCATTATTAATGTCATTAGTGTACATGAAGGTGTTCATGAACATGAATAAAATATGTTTTTATAAACATAAACACAATTTAATAATGGCTTGAACTTGTTCACTACCTCACCACATGTATTCGTAAGTATAGTTTAGTATTTGTATCAGGAAAAACCTATTATGCTTGTAGAAAACGAATTCATTTAAATCTTAAATGTACTTAAACATAAAAAATAGAGCAATACTTGTAATTCTCATAAGATTCACTCAACATACCTATTTTAATTGAGACAAAAAAAGCTAATGTAAATGATCACAAATTAAACTTTTTATTAAATTTTCGTTGACATCTTCTGCAAAATTATATCATGTATAGTTCTCAGATCTCCAAAATACCCATAGCTCCATGTCAAAATTAATTAAAGTTAGGTTATAATGCCACAGTTGAGAATGTTAACTTAATTGGTTATTTGGGAATTAAATATTTTCCAAAAAAATTTTTCTGAAGTTTTCGTGTTGCTATTTTTTAATATATCATTAATGTTTTAGTAGTTTAGTTCATTAAAGGAAAAGTGACATTTTAATGTGCAATGTTGAAGTGTATAAATAAGTTTAAAGTGGATTATTTTATAAATGTAAGAATTCTCTTATACAGAGAAAAGGTACTGAAAGTAATGAATTGTGATGGAATTAGAATTAAAATTAGAATCAACATTAACTACAGAACAGAAGCAAATTTAGAGAAAGTAAAATCTTGTAGGTCCCAGATATTACAGCCTAATTTAGAAATATTAAAGTACACATGAAAACAATATATTATTTTTTCCAAAACATTTAATTTTGGACTAATTTTAGACTTAAAGAAAAATTGCATAAATAGTGCATATAGCTTCTGTATATTTCTCATCTTCCCCTAATAATAATGAGTTTTTTAATAAATATATAATTATCAAGAACAAGAAGCAAATATTGGTACAATATTATTGACTAAATTATATACCCCATTCTAATTTCAATATTTTTCCTACTAATATTTTTCTGTTCCAGGATCCTACTGAGGATCTCACATTGCATTTCATTAGGATTTCTCCTTAATCTCTTCCAGATCATAGCATTTCTTCAGTATTTCCTTGTCTATTGTGATCCTGAAACTTAGGAAAAGTTCTGATCAGTTATTTTTAAAATGTCCTCAACTTGGATTTGTCTGATGTTTTTCCATGCTTGGGATGAGGCTGTACATTTTAGATGGGAATACCACAAAATGATATTCTGCCCTTCTGAGGATATCATAGCCTGGAGTTCATAATGCCAATATGTCTTGTTATTGGAGATATTTTATTGATTATATGGTTAAATTGGTGTTTATTTGGTTACTCAACTGTAAGGTTATCACAATGGTTTTTGCATTTAATAAATACCTTGAGTAATATATTTGAGAATATGGATATATTTTTTCTCCTCAGACCTTTGCCTACACAAAACAATCTGGATTCTTCATTCATTTGCTCTTTGAGGATGCTCAGAGTCACAGTGATTATGGCCATGTTTCTTGTATGGCTTTAAACTTTTTTAACTCTAGTGGGTCACATCTTATATCTGTACCTTAACTATCCATGCAGCTAGCAAACCTCATCTTAATGTATATGAGTAAATTAAATAATTCAAAATATGGGCATGTATATTTAGTCAATGTTTTGGAAGTTTTATATTTAAAATATATTTAAAGTTTTATTTGAATATTTTTATTTAGTCCTTACACATACACAAATGTACAAAGTAGCTATTAATATTCTCTCTTCATAGTGTAAGATATTGAGACTTTCTAAAGAAAAGTGAGATTACTAAAATCACAAGCATAGGTAGCATTTAATATCAAAACTGTCTGTAAATTAATTCATCTGGTTATGTGATTTGGCCTGATAACTCAATGTTCTATTTTTTTAAATTTCACAGAGTAAAATGGATAGGAATATTATGTGTTGCCCTAGTTGGTTACTGTATTACATTGTGAACACTTGAACATGTGCACAGTTATGCTGGTGGGAGGATGTTCAGCATGTGCACTCATGTCTTCAGGGTTCTTTGCTGCAAATGTGCTGCAGATGGGCACTGTGCCTGTGTGGTTAAGGGCAACTGTGCTACAGACAGCTGATAAGAGTCCGAGGAAAATCCAGGCTGGAGCTTCTATCTCTTTATCATCTTCTCTCTCCTCTGATGACTGTCTGATGTTCACTGTCAATCATCATTTCAATAATATTTCCTACAGACTCTGTTTCCATCACTTTCTTACATGTATTTGCATTTTGTATGTTCTAGAAAATAATCTCCAGGTTTTATTATTTCTCTAGAGCTACATGGTCTTGATATAAAAGGCTTTTCGGAGGCGGGGGCAGCTGCAAGATGGCGGAAGAGTAAGATGTGGAGATCACCTTCCTCCCCACAAATACATCAGAAATACATCTACATGTGGAACAACTCCTACAGAACACCTACTGAATGCTGGCAGAAGACCTCAGACCACCCAAAAGGCAAGAAACTCTCCACGTTCCTGGGTAGAGCAAAAGAAAAAAGAAAAAACAGAGACAAAATAATAGGGACGGGACCTGCACCAGTGGGAGGGAGCTGTGAAGGAGGAAAGGTTTCCACACACTAGAAGCCCCTTCACAGGCAGAGACTGTGGGTGGCGGAGTGGGGGAAGCTTCGGAGCCATGGAGGAGAGCACAGCAACAGGGGTGTGGAGGGCAAAGCAAAGAGATTCCCACCCAGAGGATCGGTGCCAACCAGCACTCACCAGCCCAAGAGGCTTGTGTGCTCACCCCCAGGGATGGGTGGGGGCTGAGAGCTGTGGCTCCGGATTCAGAGGTCGGATCCCAGGGAGAGGACTGGGGTTGGCTGTGTGAACACAGCCTGAAGGGGGCTAGTGCGCCACAACTAGTGGGGAAGGAGTCTAGGAAAAAGTCTGAAGCTGCCTAAGAGGCAAGAGATTTTTTCTTGCCTCTTTGTTTCCTGGTGTGTGAGGAGAGGGGATTAAGAGCGCCACTTAAAGGAGCTCCAGAGAGGCACGTGAGCGCGGGCCCCAGAGATAGGCATGAGACACTAAGGCTGCTGCAGCCACCAAGAAGACTCTGTGCAAGCACAGATCACTATCCACACCTCCCCTCCCTGGACTCTGTGCAGGCTGCCACTGCCAGGGTCCAGTGATCCAGGGCCAGCTTCTCTGGGAGAACACACAGCATGCCTCAGGATGTTGTAATGTCACACTGGGCTCTGCCGCGGCAGGCTTGCCCCGACTCCGTACCCCTCCCTCCCCCCAACTTGAGTGAGCCAGGGCCCCCTAATCAGCTGCTCCTTTAACCCTGTCCTGTCTGAGAGAAGAACAGATACCCTCAGGCTACCTACATGCAGAGGCAGGGCTAAATCCAAAACTGAACACCAGGAGCTGTGTGAACAAAGAAGAGATAGGGAAATTTCTTCCAGCAGCCTCAGGAGCAGCAGATTAAATCTCCACAATCAACATGATGTACCCTGCATCTGTGGAATACCTGAATAGACAAAAATCATCCCAAATTGAGGAGGTGGACTTTGGGAGTGACGATATTTTGTCTGTATAGCTCTAGTTTTACCATTTGTCTTAGGGTTCTGTCTGTCCGTTTTTTGTTTCTGTGTTTGTTTTTTAGTATAGTTTTTAGCACTTGTTATCACTGGTGGATTTGATTTTTGGATTGGTTGCTCTCTCTTTTTCTTGGTTTTTTTTTTTTGGATACTTTAAAAAAAATTTTAATAATTATTTTCTATTTTCTATTTAAATAACTTTTTTGGTTTATTTTATTTTATTTTATCTTCTACATTCTTTCTTTCTTCTTTTTCTCCCTTTTATTCTGAGCCGTATGGATGACAGGCTCTTGGTGCTCCAGCCAGGCATCAAGGCTGTGCCTCTGAGGTGGGAGAACCAAGTTCAGGACATTGGTCCGCCGGAGACCTCCCAGCTTCATGTAATATCAAACAGCAAAAATCTTCCAGAGATCCCTATCTCAACACCAAGACCCAGCTCCACTTAACAACCATCAAGCTACAGTGCTGGACACCCTATGCCAAACAACTAGCAAGACAAAAACACAAACCACCCATTAGCAGAGAGGCTGCCTAAAATTATAATAAGGCCACAGACACCCCAAAACACACCATCAGACGTTGACCTCCCACCAGAAAGACAAGATCCAGCCTCATCCACCAGAACACAGGCACTAGGCCCCTCCACCAGGAAGCCAACACAACCCACTGAACCAACCATAGCCACTGGGCACAGACACCAAAAACAACAGGAAGTACGAACCTGCAGCCTGAAAAAAGAAGAACCCAAACACAGGAAGTTAAGCAACATGGGGAGACAGAGAAACACACAGCAGAGGAAGGAGCAAGGGAAAAAAACAACAGACCTAACAAATGAAGAGGAAATAAGCAGTCCACCTGAAAAAGAATTCAAAATAATGATAGTAAAGATGATCCAAAATCTTGGAAATAGAAAAGAGAAAATACAAGAAACTTTTAACAAAGAACTAGAAGAACTAAAGAGCAAACAAACAGTGATGAACAACACAATAAATGAAACTAAAAATTCTCTAGAAGGGATGAAGAGCAGAATAACTGAGGGAGAAGAACAGATAAGTGACCTGGAAGATAAAATAGTGGAAATAACTACTGCAAAGCAGAATAAAGAAAAAAGAATGAAAAGAATTGAGGACAGTCTCAGAGACCTCTCGGACAACATTAAATGCACCAACATTCGAATTATAGGGGTCCTGGAAGAAGAAGAGAAAAAGAAAGGCACTGAGAAAATATTTGAAGAAATTATAGTTTAAAACATCCCAAATATGGGAAAACAAATAGTTAATCAAGTCCAGAAAGCACAGAGAGTCCCATACAGCATAAATCCAAGAGGAAACACACCAAGACACATATTAATCAAACTATCAAAAATTAAATACGAAGAAAAATATTAAAAGCAGCAAGGGAAAAACAACAAATAACATACAAAGGAATCCCCATAAGGTTAACAGCTGATCTTTCAGCAGAAACTCTGTAAGCAAGAAGGGAGTGGCAGGATATATTTAAAGTGATGAAGGGGAAAAACCTACAACCAAGATTACTCTACCCAGCAAGGATCTCATTCAGACTTGAGGGAGAAATTAAAACCTTTGAAGATAAGCAAAAGCTAAGAGAATTCAGGACCACCAAACCAGCTTTACAACAAATGCTAAAGGAATTTCTCTAGGCAGGAAACACAAGGGAAGGAAAAGACCTACAGTAAAAAACCCAAAACAATTAAGAAAATAGTAATAGGAACATACATGGTGATAATTACCTTAAATGTAAATGGATTAAATGCTCCAACCAAAAGACATAGACTGGCTGAATGGATATAAAAAGAGACACGTATATATGCTGTCTACAAGAGACCCACCTCAGACCTAGTGACACATACAGACTGAAAGTGAGTGGATGGAAAAAGATATTCCATGCAAATGATAATCAAAAGAAAGCTGGAGTAGCAATTCTCATATCAGACAAAATAGATTTTAAAACAAAGACTATTACAAGAGACAAAGAAGGACACTACCTAATGATCAAAGGATCTATCCAAGAAGAAGATATAACAATTGTAAATATTTATGCACCCAACATAGGAGCACCTCAACACATAAGAAAAATACGAACAGCCACAAAAGGGGATTTCGACAGTAACACAAACATAATAGGGTCATTAACACCCCACTTTCACCAATGGACAGATCATCCAAAATGAAAATAAATAAGGAAACACAGCTTTAAATGATACATTAAACAAGATGGACTTAATTGATATTTACACGACATTCCATCCAAAAACAACAGAATACACTTTCTTCTCAAGTGCTCATGCAACATTCTCCAGGATAGATCATTTCTTGGGTCACAAGTCAAGCCTTGGTAAATTTAAAAAAAATTGAAATCATATCAAGTATCTTTTCTGACTGCAACACTGTGAGACTAGGAATTAATTACAGGAAAAGATCTGTAAAAAATACAAACACATGGAGGCTAAACAATACACTAGTTAATAACCAAGAGATCACTGAACAAATCAAAGCAGAAATCAAAAACGACCTACAAACAAATGACAATGAAAACACAACGACCAAACACTATGGGATGCAGCAAAAGCAGTGTTAAGAGGGAAGTTTATAGCAATACAATCCTACCTCAAGAAACAACAAACATCTCAAATAAACAACCTAACCTTACACCTAAAGCAATTAGAGAAAGAAGAACAAAAAAACCCCAAAGCTTGCAGAAGGAAGGAAATCACAGTGATCAGATCAGAAATAAATGAAAAAGAAATGAAGGAAATGATAGCAAAGATCAATGAAACTAAAAGCTGGTTCTTTGAGAAGATAAACAAAATTGATAAACCATTAGCCAGACTCATCAAGAAAAAAAAGGAGATTGTCCTAAAATGTCCTTCTAAATCAATAGAATTAGAAATGAAAAGAAGTAACAACTGACACTGCAGAAATACAAAGGATCAGGAGAGGTTACTACAAGCAAGTATATGCCAATAAAATGAACAAACTGGAAGAAATGGACAAGTTCTTAGAAATGCACAACCTGCCGAGACTGAACCAGGATGAAATAGAAAATATGAACAGATGAATCACAAGCACTGAAATTGAAACTGTGATTAAAAATCTTCCAACAAACAAAAGCCCAGGACCAGATGGCTTCACAGGCAAATTCTATCAAACATTTAGAGAAGAACTAACACCTATCCTTCTCAAATTTTTCCAAAATACAGCAGAGGGAGGAACACTCCCAGACTCATTCTACGAGGCCACCATCACCCTGATACCAAAACCAGACAAAGATGTCACAAAGAAAGAAAACTACAGGCCAATATCACTGATGAACATAGTCGCAAAAATCCTCAACAAAATATGAGCAAACAGAATCCAACAACACATTAAAGGATCATACACCATGATCAGGTGAGGTTTATCCCAGGAATGCAGGATTCTTCAATATAAGCATATCAATCAATGTGATACACCATATTAACAAATTGAAGGAAAAAAATCATATGATCATCTCAATAGATGCAGAGAAAGCTTTTGACAAAATTCAACACCCATTTATGATAAAAAACCCTCCAGAAAGTAAGCATAGAGGGAACTTACCTTAACATAATAAAGGCCATATATGACAAACCCACAGCCAACATCATCCTAAATGGTGAAAAACTGAAACCATTTTCACTAAGATCAGGGGCAAGGAAAGGTTGCCTACTCTCACCACTATTATTCAACATAGTTTTGGAAGTTTTAGCCACAGCAATCAGAGAAGAAAAAGAAATAAAAAGAATCCAAATTGGAAAAGAAGTAAAGCTGTCACTGTTTGCAGATGACATAATACTATACAAAGAGAATCTTAAAGATGCTACCAGAAAACTACTAGAGCTAATCAACGAATTTGGTAAAGTAGTAGGATATAAAATTAATTCACAGAAATGTCTTGCATTCCTATAAACTAATGATGATAAATCTGAAAGTGAAATTAAGAGAACACTCCCATTGATCACTGCAACAATAAGAATAAAACATCTAGGAATAAACCTACTTAATGAGACAAAAGACCTGTATGCAGAAAATTATAAGACACTGATGAAAGAAATTAAAAATGATAAAAACAGATGGAGTTATATACCATATTCTTGGATTGGAAGAATCAACATTGTTAAAATGCCTATACTACCCAAAGCAATCTACAGATTCAATGCAATCCCTATCAAACTACCACTGGCATTTTTCACAGAACTAGAACAAAAAATTTCACAATTTGTATGGAAACACAAAAGACCCAGAACAGCCAAAGCAATCTTGAGAAAAACAACAACAACAACAACAAAAACACCCAAAAAACAGAGTTGGAGGAATCAGGCTCCCTGACTTCAGACTATATTACAAAGCTACAGTAATCAAGACAGTTTGGTACTGGCACAAAAACAGAAATATACATCAATAGAACAGAATAGTGAGCCCATAGATAAACCCATACACATATGGTCACCTTATCTTTGATAAAGGAGGCAAGAATATATAGTGGAGAAAAGACAGCCTCTTCAATAAGTGGTGCTGGGAAAACTGGACAGCTACATGTGAAAGAATGAAATTAGAACACTCCCTAACACCATACACAAAAATAAACTCAAAATGGATTAAACACCTAAATGTAAGGCCAGACACTATCAAACTCTTAGAGCAAAACATGGGCAGAACACTCTATGACATAAATCACAGAAAGATCCTTTTTGACCTACCTCCTAGAGAAATGGAAATAAAAACAAAAATAAACAAATGGGACCTAAGGAAACTTAAAAGCTTTTGCACAGCAAAGGAACCCGTAAATAAGACCAAAAGACAACCCTCAGAATGGGAGAAAATATTTGCAAATGAAGCAACTGACAAAGGATTAATCTCCAAAATTTACAAGCAGCTCATGCAGCTCCATATCAAAAAAACAAAAAATCCAATCCAAAAATGGGCAGAAGACCTAAATAGACATTTCTCCAAAGAACATATACAGATTGCCAACAAACACATGAAAGAATGCTCAACATCATTAATCATTAGAGAAATGCAAATCAAAACTACAATGAGATATCATCTCACACCGGTCAGAAAAGCCATCCTCAAAAAATCTACAAACAATAAATGCTGGAGAGGGTGTGGAGAAAAGGGAACCCTCCTGCACTATTGGTGGGAATGTAAATTGATACAGCCACTATGGAGAACAGTATGGAGGTTCCGTAAAAAACTAAAAATAGAACTACCATATGACCCAGAAATCCCAGTATTTGGCATATACCCTGAGAAAACCATAATTCAAAGAAGTCATGTACCACAATGTTCATTGCAGCTCTCTTTACAATAGCCAAGACATGGAAGCAACTGAAGTGTCCATCTACAGATGAATGGATAAAGAAGATGTGGCACATACATACAGTGGAATATTACTCAGCCATATAAAGAAACGAAATTGAATTATTTGTAGTGAGGTGGATGGACCTAGAGTGTGTCATACAGAGTGAAGTAAGTCAGAAAGAGAAAAACAAATACCGTATGCTAACCCATATATATGGAATGTAAAAAACAAACAAAAAAATAGTCATGAAGAACCTAGTGGCAAGACGGGAATAAAGATGCAGACCTACTAGAGAATGGACTTGAGCATATGGGGAGGAGAAAGGATAAGCTGGGACAAATTGAGAGAGTGGCATGGACATATATACACTACCAAATGTAAAATAGATAGCTAGTGGGAAACAGCCACATAGCACAGGGAAACAGCCACATAGCACAGGGAGATCAGCTCGGTGCTTCTTGACCACCTAGAGGGGTGGGATAAGGAGGGTGGGAGGGAGGGAGATGCAAGAGGGAAGAGATATAGGGATATATGTATCTGTATAACTGATTCACTTTGTTATAAAGCAGAAACTTACACACCATTGTAAAGCAGTTATACTCCAAAAAAGATGTTAAAAATAAATTAAAAATTTTTAAATAAAAAAAATAAAAATTAAAAAAAATAATAAAAGGCTATATGGAAGGAACATTCCTTTCCTTCAGATACACAAATTAGCCTTTCATTGTTCGTGAGGTATTATCTAGAATCTCTGACATGTTTTGTATTTGCAGATTGTTTAAATCCAGGACTTTTTTAAAAAGCATGATTATAGTTGATTCACAATGTTGCATTAGTTTCTTCTGTACTGCAAAGTGTATCAGTTATACATATACATATATCCACTCTGTTTTAGTTTCTTTCCCCTTATAGGTCATTACAGACTCTTGAGAAGGGTTCACCATGCTATACATCAGTTCATTATTAGTTATCTATTTTATATATATTAGTATGTATTTGTCAATTCCAGTCTCCCAATTTATTGCCCCCCCCCCCCCCCCACTTTCCTTCCCTGGTAACCATAAGTTTGTTTTCTACATCTGTGACTCTATTTCTGTTTTGTAAATAAATTCATTTGTACCATTTTTTTGATTCCACATATAAGTATTATCACATGATATTTGTCTTTCTCTGTCTTACTTCACTCAGTATAACAATCTGCAGGTCCATCCATGTTGCTGCAAATGGTATTATTTTGTTCTTTTTATGGTTGAATAATATTTTATTGTATATAGATACTACAACTTCTTTAGCCATTCCTCTGTTGATGGACATTTAGGTTGCTTCCATGCCCTGGCTATTGTAAATAATGCTGCAATGAACACTGTGGTGCATGTATCTTTTCGAATTATGGTTTTCTCTGGATATATGCCCAGGAGTGGGATTGCAGGGTCATATGGTAGGACTATTTTTAGTTTTTTAAAAGAACCTCCATACTGTTCTCCATAGTGGCTGTACCAATTTACATTCCCACCAACAGCGTAGGAGGGTTCCCTTTTCTCCCCACCCTCTCTAGCATGTATTGTTTATAGATTTTGATGATGGCCATTCTGACTGGTGTGAGGTGATACTGCATTGTAGTTTTGATTTTCATTTCTCTAATAATTAATGATGTTGAGCATCTTTTCATATGCTTTTTTAGCCATCTGTATGTCTTCTTCAGAGAAATGTCTATTTAGATCTTCCACCCATTTTTTTGAATGGGTTGTTTGTTTTTTTTTCATTTTGAGCTGCATGAGCTGTTTGTATATTTTGGATATTAATCCCTTGTTAGTTGCTTCATTTGCAAATATTTGCTCACATTCTGTGGGTTTTCTTTTCATTTTGTTTATGGTTTCCTTTGGTGTGCAAAAGCTTTTAAGTTTAATTAGGTCCCATTTGTTTATTTTTGTTTTTATTTTCATTACTCTTGGAGGTGGATCAAAAAAGATCTTACTGCGATTTATGTCAGAGAGTGTTTTGCCTATGTTTTCCTCTAAGGGTTTTATAGTATCTGGCCTTCCATTTAGGTCTTTAATCAATTTTGAGTTTATGTTTGTGTATGGTATTAGGGAGTGTTCTAATTTCATTAAAATACAGAACTTTTTAAACTGAATGTTTGAGATCGCTGTCACCCCAGACATGTAAGCATGCTAGAGGATTTGGGATTTTTGTTTGTCCTCAGGATTTTCCCTACCCTTGAACTTCAGATATCTTCTGATTTGATTCCCCCTCACTGATCACACTCTCTTTTCTTTTAGCATTCATCTTTTCTGACAATACTTAGTGTGGTGTCTATTAGTCTGTTTTTAAAGAATAATCTAGTATCCACAAGTTTATCTCTATTCTCTCCCTCTCTATATACAAACTTCTTCCCCAATACGTTTATTTCTGTGTCCTTTTTCACTCCTTTTTAAGCTATTTACCCAAGTTTGTTAATTATTTGTTTGGTATCCAGCACTGTTGGTTTTAATCTTTACTGCTTACAGTGTTTTTAAATTTAGCTATTTTGATTATATTTCTTTGAAAATCTTATTTTATCCTTGTTCCTTCTTATTTTGGACATTTTCATTCCAGGTTATGTATCTTCTAATAGTATTATGCTCCTTTTTATAAGGAGTATGTCTTCTTGAGTTCTACTGAGGTACCACAAGAGTACATAATATTTTCCTTTGCATCTTTAAGTATGGATTTTTTTTTTCAATATAATTTTTAGAGTTTTTGAGTCCTTAAGTTTCTGTTCTCCTTCCCTTGCCCTGCTGGGTATTTCATAGAATACAAGTTGTTGTATTTGTTAATATTTTTTATTTAATTATCTTTCAACAATGCAAAACTCATTTAATTTTTTTTTTTTGCCTCTTGACATATTTTTTGTGTGTAAACATATGTGTAACTGTGCATTGGGCTTGGGCCATTGTGGTGTGAAATAAGTTTCTCAAATCTATAGATCCAGTTTGTTGTGAACAGAAATAAGTTCCTTTCTAAGTTTCAGATGTGTTTACCCTTTTCAGTTTCTTTTTTTCCCATCATTCCTCTGGTACCCAGGAAACATTACTATTATAATTTATTTTTCCCACTTTGAATCCTGAATCCAAAATTTTATTTATTCTTATTATGTTTCACTATGTATAGTGAAAACTTCCATTCTTCCTCCTCTCAAACCTTTCTATCTTCTTTCTAATAGTATTCCTGTATTAATATAGAAAGACATTGGGGAAAAATACTTTGGCAACATCTGAAGTATGGTTCATGTGGAAAATTTGTGCATATTAATGTCTTTAGTTTTTAGGAATGATTGTTCTCAAGTAGAGGTCAGAGAATTAGAAATGTACAGACAAATTTGCAACTAATATCCATAATTTTTTTTCATAGTGTAAAACACATCTAACTGTGTTTTACACTTTAATAAGCACAAATAATTTTACAGCTAATGGACATTCTATGTTTGCTACCTCCTTTTGAATTCTAGAAGCTTTATCCATTATATTTATTATTTATTAATTTTATGGTTCCTTTATTTTTCTAGGTATTTTGGTGACAGTTTGAGAGCAGCTAGTGTTAAGATGTCATATTTATCCAGACATGTTTACATTTGACATTTACTTCACTGAAAAGTTATTCAATAAGCCAATAAATTTGTTCTGTTTTGCCACTATCTCATTATTTGCACTAACTAGACATCTTTGACTGCTAAGTTTTAACCTTTACCACATAAAAGAGTCTTTAAAACTCAAAAATAACTCCTCTTGGTTTATTACACCATGTAACCTAGTAGCAAAAATAATTATTATAAATTTATCAATTTATACTTTTAATCAACAACTGAATAGCAGCCTGCTGTGCTAATTATTTTGGGGACATGAAGACTGATTGCATTTTCCTACTCAAACCTTTTTTTCTTAGTATTCTTTACATTTACATATTCAGTGAATCATGACAATTATTATTAGAATTTACTTTGCTGTTTCTAAAACTTATATTTAAAAGTAAAATATGTGTAGAGTTCCCTGTGCTATATAGTAAGTTCTCATTAGTTATCTATTTTATACATAGTATCAGTAGAGTATATATGTCAACCCCAATCTCCCAATTCATCCCACCACCCCCCTTCCCCCTTGGTATCCATACGTTTGTTCTCTACGTCTGTGTCTCTATTTCAGCTTTGTAAATAAGATCGCCTATACCAATTTTTTCAGATTCCACATATATGTGTTAACATACAATATTTGTTTTTCTCTTTCTGACTTACTTCACTCTGTATGACAGTCTCTAGGTCCATCCACATCTCTACAAATGACCCAATTTTGTTCATTTTTATGGCTGAGTAATAGTCCACTGTATATACACATCTTTATTCATTCCTCTGTTGATGGACATTTGGGTTGTTTCCATGTCCTGGCTATTGTAAATAGTTCTGCAAAGAACATCGGGTACACAAGTCTTTTTGAATTATGGTTTTCTCTGGGTATATGCCCAGCAGTGGGATTGCTGGGTCACAAGAGAGTTCTATTTTTAGTTTTTTAAGGAACCTCCATACTGTTCTCTATAGTGGCTGCGTCAATTTACATTCCCACCAACAGTGCAAGAGGGTTCTCTTTTCTCCACAGCCTCTCCAGCATTTATTGTTTGTAGATTTTGTGATGATGCCCATTCTGGCTGGTGCTCTGTGGTGACCTAAATGGGAAGGAAATCCATAAAAGAGGGGATATATGTATACGTATAGCTAATACACTTTGCTGTACAGTAGAAACTTACACAACATTGTAAAGCAACTATACTCCAATAAAATTTTTTTAAAAAAGAAAGAAAATAAAATCAAATATGTAATATGTCTTTCTACAAAACCCAGAAATATAATATACTAGAAAATATAAGTACTGGATACCTCAGATGATATATAGATCTGGATCAGATTAAGGTGATTATAAAGTCATGTTAAATTTTACATGGTTCCTAATTCTAAGAGGTGACAAAATAAATACAATTCCAAGATGTAATCTATGAGAATAAATAATTTTTATTTTTATTATCAATTTAACAAATATTTTTGAAAATATAATTTGTGTAAGTGTTGAGGAGTGTATTCAATCAACAAAGTATTCAACAATGAAATACTATCTCATGTAGTCCTACTACATAGAATGCAAGGTAGGAGGAGCCTAAATTTGCATTAGAGGGAAAAAAAAGAATTTCAAAATATATAGCTTATGAATTGAGGCTTGATATAGAAATAGGACTTCACTGTGATAAAAAATGGTGGATTGAGAAAGATGATTTTACAATAGATCAGATTTTGTGCTAACATGCAAAGAAATAAGTAATTACAGAATATTTTGACAACTAGGGTATTTCAATTTGACTGAAAAATTAATCAAGCTAAGAAATAGGAGTTGTGAGAGGTAGGGAGATATAGTAAGATTCCAGGTAAATATCCTTTCATGTCAAGTAAAGAATTTAAACATTATTATCTAATACATCATTAAAAGAAGGGGCACTTTTGAAAAACTTTAATTTGGTGATTATCATTATAATAAAATTTTCACTACTTGTGCAGGAAATATGGAAAGGAAGGGAAGAGCTTGTGGGAGAAAACAGATAAGAGCAAGGAAACTAGGAGACATGTCTTTGTAAAATCATTGGAGATACTATCTTTTCCCCATTGTGTATTATTTCTACCATTGTTGAAAATTAAGAGACTGTATATGCTTTGGTTTATTTCTGGGCTTTCTATTCTGTTCCATTAGTCTGTATGCCTGCTTTTATGTCGGTATTATACTGTTTTGATTATTATAGCTTTGTAATATAATTTGAAATTGAGACTTGAGACGTATGTTGCCTCAGCCTCCATTCTTCTTTCTCAAGATCACTTTGGCTACTAGAGCTCTTTTGTGGTTCCATACAAAATTTTGGATTGTTTGTTCTATTTCTGTAAAAATGTCATTGTAAGTTTGTTAGAGAAATGTTCAATCTGTATATCACTTTGGGTAGTATGGATATTTTAACAATATTACTTCCTCCAATCCATGAACATGAACAATCTTCTCATTTATTTGCATCTTCTATTGCTTTCATCAATATTTTATAGTTTTCAGTGTAAGATTTTTACCTCCTTGGTTAAATTTATTCCTAAGCATTTTCTTCATTTTGATACTTTCATAAATTGAATTTTTTAATTTCCTTTTCAGATTGATTGTTTTTTGATGTAAATAAATGCAACTGATTTTTGTATGCTGATTTTGTATTTATTTATTAGTTGTAACATTTTTTTAAAGTTCATGGTATCTTTAGGGTTTTCTACATAGAAGATCATGTCATCTGAAGAGATAAATTTACTTCTTCTTCCAATTTT